>NW_026117019.1:0-32844 GCF_001640805.2 Lates calcarifer
AAAAATATATATATTTTCCCTTAATTATTGGTGTTGACCTGCAGTAACTACAGTAACAGAAATTTAAGAAAAAGACCTCCACAGATTGTGAATTCAAAGATACCATGGAGATCTGATTTGAAGGGACTGAGCATGTAACCTTTAGATTATTAAACATCCTCCTGCTGCAGACTGTTTTGATGACTACAGCCAGGAAACATCAAGACACTTTTGATGATGCCTCGGATGCCATCACATTTTAGTTTGTTTACTCTGCTCTTGTTTAAACTGCCAGAGCCTGTTTTACATGATAGCTGATGGGAGGCTGCCGCAGGGCACGCAAGAACACCTCGCTACATCTGGAGTCTCTTTAGACGTCGCTGGGCTGCTGAAAACTGTTCAGCTTGTAAAAGCAACACAAATGGGTGTGGACTGTGTTTTTGTGCGCCCACAATGAACAAAGATGTGGGATTTCATGGTTCAGACAGCTGACAGTTTACAACAATGGTGACTATCAAATGAAAATGGAGAAATCACCAGTAGCAGAGCTGTTATTTGTTACACTTAATCATAAAGCGTCACATTAGCTGTGTCTAACAACTGTGTGACAGTTGGACATAAATACTGTCTGCTGATGGCAGCAGCTACTGCAGCTGGGCATCATGCACAACCTGCCTTTTCAAAATTATTTGCACAAAACACGAGTGCTTTTTTTCCTAGTACAACGTACAATATTGTGCAACATCTTACTCAACAATATAAAGCATACAAAGAAATGGTTAATACACCAACATCAGATTACAAGGCAGGTCCCCCAAGAAACCATACACAACAAAAAAATAAATAAAGTATGGTAGTAAAAGAGTTCAAAACTAAGCAACAGCTTCAGATTCTAAAAAGCAGTGGTTTCCCAATCAGCATTGCCACCTCTGTCTAGCCATAAGGAAAAAAAAAACAAACAAAAAAACTTCAAATAACAGATATGCTGTTTAGTTTTGTCTCTGTGTGAGTGTATTTGTGTGAATCATACCAGACCTGTCCCGGTGGAGGGATTCCAGATGGGACTCTGGGCAGGTAAAGCAGCACTGTCAGAACACCTGCTCTGCTCCCCCAGCATGGCTCCATGGCTATGGGTTTCGGCACTGCCTGTTCACATAAATGATAAACAAGCCCGTATACAGTTAGCACAAACTGGAGAGTAAATTGGGTGAACAGATACAAAGATTAAAAAAACAAACAAACAAACAAACAACCAAAAAAAAACACATTGTTTTCAATAGGGAAGGTGGATTTACATGACTACTACCAGCAGTGTGTGTGTAAGTATTTTTTATATGCGTGTATGGGAAGGTGTAAAACGCTCCTATCAAGCTAATGGAGCAGCTTATGAAGTCTATCTGAAGGATGTAGCAGACTCCCAAACACTTCAGCCCCACTGCCCAGATGCCTGCTGCCACCTCCCCAGGATCAAAGCTCCCAGCTGGGGGAAGCAGACTGACTGGCAGCCTGTGGAGTTCCACCTGCTGCGCAGCTGATGTAAACAGGTAGGAGATTCATTCTGTCTGTCTCTCTAGGTAAGTGTGCAAATACACACATTCAGAGATAGCTATCAGCTCTCACTTTCATTCTACTCGTGTATGTTGTTATTCAACAGTCCCCAAATGCACAGTTAGAGATTTTCTCATTTATATCAGTAAAGATCTTCTGTGTCTCTGTCACACTACGCTCCATCCACCCATCCATCATATCAGCATCCCATAAAGCTTGAAATGAAGTCAGAAGTGTATCAAACATATACTGATGGAGAACATTTGTACAATAAAATACTAACCCGAAACCTTTTAACTCTTTTTAGTCACTCAATATACCGATAATGTCTTTATTTGATAAACACAAACTAACATCCTTATATGTATAGTACCACTGAGACTCATTGTATATAATGTGTCTTACTGTATGTGTAATATCATGTAATGGGTGGGATAGAGTTTCCTTGCATCCGAGTATACAACAAGGAGAAGAGTCATTGAGTTATTGATCAGGTTTGACCCTCCTGTCACACTTTACCACAGAGGTCACAGAGATAGACCCTGTTTATTACTGTGGTCTGTTGGGAAGTGGGATGCGCAGGCAGGCACACACACACACACACACACACACACACACATTGTATATGTATATACTACACATAGAGAAGGTTCATGAGCCTGTCCTCTCATCTGTCCTTCTCTCATTACACATTACTTTGTGTAACACAGGTATTTTTAACCTTCTCCCTCAGTTTCTTTTTTCTTTATTGTTTCAGATCCACTTTCTCTGTCTCTCCCATTCATCATCTTGACTCTGTGTGATGAGTAAATCTGCCAGTTCCTGTGACAACTGTGAGCCCCGAATGACACTTATACTTTGGGAGTTCATGTTGTTAACATGACAAATCAACAGCTACACAAATTGCAGCAAAAGTGCTACTGTTTGTGTGACTGTTTACAGTAGTCAGCAGGGCTTCCCTTGATATGAATATGAAATATATTGTGCAATTACTGTGTTTTAATGTAAGTTTTTACATGCGGTGTTATTAATATTTAAGTAAATCATCTTGTTATTTCTTCCACTATGGTGTATCTAATTATGCAGTGTGAACTCTGTTGATACTGTGTCTAAGAAGTTATGTTCATACACAACTAAATAGTTTTTCTATGTTTAGAATGAAATTTAAATGCTGCGTAGTTTATGTTTACAAGAGAACAATTATTTGGCATATTTACTCTAATGAAGGCTTTATGCAGATTTGCTGGTTGTAAATAAAATTACCACAAAACGATGAATATATGGCATCACTTTTCAATTCTACTGGATTGCCATCTGCTTTTCCTAATTTCTTTTGGAAAAAACAAGCATACTGAAGAAGATTAAACACAATTGAACTCTGAATGCAGAGCTGCTCAAGTCCAACAGTAAAATATTGTGGGTGAAATGGGCAGCCCTCAGCGTGATTGTGTCAAACCGCATTAAATATAAAGCAGGTCACTGTGGGAAAAGGACCATCTGCGCTCAATAATAGTAAATAATGGTCTACAACAACAAAATGGCTGTCCAAATATTTATTTACAAAGGGTGACCTTCATTTCTGAGGACTTCAAATCATTTATGAGACTGAATGTAACTGTATGACATTAAAAACTTGAAAAAATAATCAGCTATAGCAGCATATTAGGTGTGTTAACCATTCAGCAGGCATGTCTACAGAGTAATCAAAGGATACATCAACACAGTGGGCTGCTATAAAAGTAGTTATCAAGTTAACACAGTACTTGGGCCACCTTGGTACAAACACTGAGAGACACAGACACATGCACACACACACACACACATAAACATTCCCTCTGGTGCTAATAGGTTTAAGTGCTGGAGCGTACAGCATAATTAGAGGCTAGAGGCTCCTCTGTTTGTTTAGTGTTTTCAGAGTGTCAGGAAATGATGAATTCCCTACTAACTAGGAACACACAAACATGCACACACACATGCACACACTCAACTGACTCTGTAAGTAGAACGTCCTATTAGCAAGCACTCTCTCCTGATTGAGATAATACACAAACAAAACAATAAGTCATTGTTTAGGTTTGTTGTTGTTGTTGTTGTTGTTGTTTGTGTGTGTGTGATAGAACATGAGGAAAATAAAATGGGGAAGTGAGAAATTTTGCAAAATCAATAACAGGTGTTTGTGGGCACTGAAATGATGAGCATGTTTCCTTATTAATGTACAACACACATAAAATTTGACTGTGATATGCATAAATACCTCATGTTCACTTACTCATTTACTTACGTCATGGTGGCTTAGACTTTAAACTGGCAACATGGTTTCCAAAGCAACAGTGATTGTGTGTGTGTGTGTGTGTGTGAGAGAGAGAGAGAGAGTGTGTTACAACCCACTTGCTCCTTTGATCTAAGATGCAAATAAAACATAAAAAACGAGTGCACACACACACACATTCACAACATTGTTTACATTACATCATGTTTACGAGACACCATTTCCTTTAAGACAGTACTGGTGTGTAAAAGGTCATTAAAATTTGCACTTAAGTAAACAGTAAAGAAACCTGCAGAGCCAAAGAGTCAAAGATCAAGTGAGTCCATGTAGTGCATGTGTATCTGCTGCTTGGTGTGGCCACACAAGCATTAAAGCAAGATATACATTAAGTTAAAAAAAAAAAAAAAGGCATATCCATGAAATTTGCACAGAAATTTATTTTTCACTCTTAACTGTAGAGAAAAAAAAGGAAAAAATCTGGACTTGATTTGATCTAAATGTTAAGAAATTTTAATAATTTAAAAAATAGTCAGTAGTCAGAATAATCGTGAGTATCATGACATTGCATGTCACTCACTAGATCACCCCCTCCCCCAAAGAATTTAAGTAATTATGTCCAACAAAATAGTATCTGAGGCAACTCAAAGACTGACTGAATACTACATATTAACACGCTATCCCGCTCTCAGGAGCGACTGTGGCAGAGGATTTAGAGTGGGTCACCATTTAATCAGAAGATCAGTGGTTCAATTCCTGGCTCCTCCAGTCGGCGGAGTACTGAACCCCCAAATAACCCCTAGTGGTCAAAATGCCACGGGAAACTTTAATACAGTGAAATCTTTTTTTTTTTGTACTTGGTGACTTTACAACACTAATCATCAATTACAGCAATGTGCCTCATGGTCATCACCTTTTACACACACAGGATGGTTGATAAACACGTGAGAAGTTTCATTAGCAGGTCAGCTCTCCCCATATCATACAAATTGGTTAATTACAGGTGGCTTAGCAAAATGGCAAATCTAACAGCAGAGACATTTGTGTGTGCATATGCAGGATGTGTGTGTATCTCAATCCTCAGTGTGTTGTGTATGCGTGAGTAAGTATGTCTGTGTGTTTGAGAATAAATGATGAAGCAGAACCACGGTAATGTGACAACACTAAGAGCTTTCTCTGGCTCCTTTCCCAAACTAATCACAGTAAGTGTGTGAGAGAGAAAGAGAGAAACATAAAGGGAGTGAGACATTGTACAGAAGTGGTGAATAAGAGGAAGGGTTAAGAGATAGGCAGAAATAAATATAGAGGAAAAAAAGAGGGGTGAGTGGAGAGGTGAGTAAGGTGTAAGGTTAGTGTGGGAGTCAGGTGGGTGGAGTCAAGGTAGCAATTTAAGTCAATAGTAAAATCCTGCTGAGCTGTCTGTCCAGTATAAAAGCTTTTTCAGCTGACAGCCGCTAAGTAGAGCTGAGGAGAACAGAGGTTCTGACCTGACCGAGAGAGAGAGAGAGGGAGAGCGAGATCATAGTCTCTCTCTCTCATTTTATTTATATTTTAAATATCAAGTGCCACTTAAGCCCAGACAACAGTTTTTGCTGACTGTGTGCAATGTAGAAATTGGCTCCTTGGCAATACTGAGCAATTTCAGTCCTTCGTTCTATAAAGGATTGGAAATAATCCAGAAAGGTTGTTGTTTTTAAAGCATGCAGTTTTCTGAGTAGTTTGGTGCCGTGTTTGATGAGTGCCAAATGAAGCCAGACCAGTAATACTTTTTTAAAATCACTTTTCAGATTACTGGACATGATTACGTTAAGGCTTCCAGTGCAGATGAGAATGCAGTAAAAATGCACGAAACTTGAAGTTTTAGACACCTTAAATGTTCAGATTCTTTCCATCACATGATACTCTCAGGGAATTGTCTGATTGGTGTCAGTTTCATTCTGTAGCATGACAACTAGGGCTGGGGGATGTTTTTTAAAAATCTACAATTTTTCCATATCAATCAATCTCGATATATGTTATGATATAAATCAAGTCACTATTTCTGTTAAGCTTAAAGGTTCCTTTTTAGTCCTAAGTGAGATATGAAGATACCATAAAGGCAATTTTAGGGCTGCCCCCTAAATGTTGACTCTTCGATGCATCAGTCTGGAAGACCCTGATTCAACTTACAGGATGAGTGAAAAGAGTGATAAAGTGGAAACTACTGGTGTTATAATGGGTTAAAACCAGCCGACAGTGTTGGTATCCTGAAAGATGTCTGAGCTATGGCCAAGATGCCAACTTTATGTCTGCAGTTTTTCTGCTATTACACATTTTGTAGCGGCAGCCCGCAGGAGGAAAATTATTGCTGCTGCATTTATAAAGTTGCAAAATACGTGGTTGAGCCACGAGACAGAGAGAGAAAGAAGAGAAAAAGAGAAAAACTAATGGTACAATGAACTAGCTAACATTAGTCAGATTTGTATTTTATTTATCAGCTGTGTCCATCTCTACCGGCTCTCTGTACCGGTCAGTCACCTGCCATACAGGGGTGTCTTCTTCAGTAACACTGTCACTTAACATTTTCAGTCATCATTTTCTCTTTTATCTTGCTCCCATTCCTGACGCACTGGTGTCAACAGCTGCAGTATCCCAAAACATTAGCATGTGTTCTGCTGCCAGCTGCTACACTCTGTGCTGTGAATGTCAACATAACCTGACGTGGCTGTAACTCTCTTCCAGCGACATGATCGGTTTGGTGCAGCCCTCTTCTCATTATCACTGGTTTTTTGTGATGTCTGTCAAAACACAGATGGAATGAGCTTTACCGATGTTGCATCGACCATGTCTTATATTTCTATATTATATTTCTAACCACTTAAAACATACAGTCAAAGTCATAAAGAACTATCTTCAATAACAAGTAGAAGTGTCCATATATACAGCACTTACAGCACTATACAGATACTAATCTATGTGTACTATTTGTGTGTTATTTTGAGAGGGGATTAGGCCTCAGAGCTAAATATTTGTAGTATTTCAGTCTTTAAAGATGCTCCACAAAGAACATTGTGTTTTCACTGTAAAAATCTGTGATACAATAAATGGTTTATTTCAGTGGCAGGTGTCTCCACTGAGAACAGACCGAGTCAGACTTTGCCAAGTGGTGTAAACCTGATCACCACAGCTAACGTCACTGGAGAGTTGTACCAACCTAATGGCAGCCACACAATGTGTTTATCTGTCTACGTACGTGTAGTAAAGAATAAATATATCCTTGTGCTGGCACTTTATCCTCCAGGCAGTATTTGCGTCAACATGCTTCTGCAGTACAGAAGAAAAGATAAAGTTGGTTCCGGCTAGAAACTTGCCAGTAACTGAAGCAGTCTTATTTATGTTTTTTTCTTTTCTTTTTTTTTTTTTTTTTTTGCTTGTTTTTACAGTGAAACAACCAGAAGAAAGAAATTCAGACAAGGTCACTTTATGCTGCACCTTCTTTCGAGTCCATTTCTTCTGTCTGTTTGCCTTTCTCATTTCATTTATCAGAAATAACAAACAGAAAAAAGAGAAAAATTCCAAGATGTTCTGGAGAAGCGAGGTCATTCAACAAAGTGTCAGCCTCACCTCTCTCCTCCTTTCATCTCCTCTCCCCACAGCTTCCTTCCTCCTCTTTCCCCTCCTCTCCAGTTTTTTTTTTCATCCACATCTCCTCTCCCTTTTGTCTCTTGTACTAGCTTCGCACAAACAGTTGTTGTAACAGTCATCCCATTTTTGTCCCTGGGATGAACAAAGTGGTCAATTGAGCAGTGTTTATAGGTGGGGGGCAGAGCTACAGCAACATGATGGATAAATTGTCTGACACCAGGGGAAATTGAGCCAAAAGTTTATCTTCCTCTGAATAGCTACTTTATTTTTTTTTCATTTTTTCTTTCTCTCGCTCTCTCTCTCTGAAGCTGTGTTCTCTTAAACAGCTTTCACTGAATTTTTGCTGTGGATGTAGCTGGGTGAAATCACAGTTGTAAATTGCAAATTCCTAATCCAATCATCCAAACAAGCAAGTACGTAACTGGTGGACAGCAAGCAAGGCATGAAAATACAATCTACTCTGAGAAAAAGAAAAGTGGGGAAGGGATTGTTGTTTTCAATGAACAGTGACCACTGACAGAGCAGACAAGTTTTGTATATATTACACTGAACTTCCTCCAAAATGTGCTCATTTCAGATTAGCTGAACTATAATAGGAAAAGCTAACTTTTTAGATCAAGTTTGAATGGGAAAAGTTCATTTAGTTTGTGACACTGACTCAGTGCAAACAGCTTGACACTCACTGGTCATAGACGCCAATAAAGAAATTGTAAATTTGTTCACATAGAATGTAAGAAATCAAAGGGTATATACACACTCTCCACTTAGCATTTAAGTGGCTCAGAATTTCCAAATAACTTGCATGTAATATCTCCCTGTTAGTAAGCAGGTAATCACAACTTCATTTTGGACACAGCCTATTGAACTGTCCCACTGAAGCGCCTCCACTATTACCACCTTTCAATGGCACTTCTGTTTGTCTTTACGGGTGACTGAGCTCTGTGATGGGTCTTTGAGTTTGGAGAATGAGGTTAAGTTAACAGGTTATTGCCTCATGAAATTCAGCCACAGGAAATGGTCTTATCGGTGTGCAAGAGAGCTCTCACCAAAATAACCAGCCCCCTGTAACAGGAACAAGCATGTCACTATATGGAATTTCAGAACGTGAAATAATGGTTTTTATGCTCTTTTTATCCTCCTCTGGGTCAATATTTATTGTGTCTGTGGTGAAATTATGAATGAGAACTGATGCTTTATCCAGCTATTCAGCTACCAAGAAGACCCATCTCAAATCCATCAGAACAGCGAGGGAGCATTCTCTCATTCGAAAGGCTCAATACACACACACAGCTTTAGTGAAAGCAGTGCTAATGCTAAAACTAGCTTTCTGGTGGCATCTGGTCTATTCTTCCATGCAGAGGATAGCAGACCTTTCACATAATGTAACTAAATGTGATATGTTCTAGTTAATAAGTGTGTTGGTAAGTTGCTGGTAAAGTTTATACTGTTTGTAAACCATTTTCTTATAATGTTATAAATGCACCTGTGGATTTAGAGTTTACTAACATCATTAAAAATTAAATAAATCCTACTCTAATAGCATGATTCGGTAATATCAGGTTCCTGCAACTGGGGATCAATTGTGACATGGAAAGTAAATAAAAATGTTAATTATTATTATTATTATTAATGTTAGTTATTACTAAACTTTATGGGATTGCTGCAGAATATGTCAAGATGTGATATGAACCTGATGAAAGCTGGCTTAAAAAAAAAAAAAAAAAAAAGGGAAGCCAAAATGAAAAAGGAAAGAAGAAGAAAAGAAAAAGGAGACAATAAAGAGGATATTCAAGAAAAGACAGATGGAGGAAGAGGATGAGGAGCAGGTGTGAGGTCAAGCAGATATCTGACAGGACTGGAATTGGGATATACAGGTCATTTAGCTCTTTGTTTTGGGAAATAAAAAGAGTTTAGTGGTTAGTGAGATCCTACCCACAGGGTTTTTTCCAAACACCATGAGGTCTTATCTGTTGGACCACTGAGCAAAACACTTAACTTAACCTTGGGATTTTGGCCTTGCAGAATGAAAAGCTAAAGAAAAGATGAGTTTAAAAATGTGAGATGTATTGATCACTGACAATTCTATCTTTTCTGTAAATGGAAGGTCAATATGTCTCCTCAAGGGAAATGCATTGTGCTTGTCAGAAAATATGTCAGTAATGACAAGTTTATTTCAAAAAACCCAAATCAAGTTTCTCTCAGAGGAACTGACAATCTAACCAAATTACAATAAGGCCACAGAGGTAGGAAATATTCCGCACATAATTGGAACAAAGCCCAGGTCTTAAAGTCATACCAAACTTTACTTGAAGCAAAAGATTTCTTCAGGTTGTCTTAACGCTGAACTTGCGATCGGCAACGCTAATTATCATACAGTATAATTTAACAATGTGGCTGAAAGGTCAGAGGACACGCAGAAATAATGACCGTGTGAAGGATGAGTTTGTGAAACCACCTCAACAATCTCCCTCCGCATTCTCTACTTTCCTCTGCTCCAGGTTGCCTCATCTGTCGCACTTTCCCCTCGCTGTCCCTCACAATCTTTGCTGTCAGGCCTCTCCATCTTCCCCATTACTTGCATCACTCACTCTCCTCCTAATAGCCCTCTCTCCTTGTTGCTCTATCTATCGGCCTCTCTGTTTCTGTCTGTCTCTTTTCTACTCCTCTTTTTGTCTGTTGCAAGCACTCTCTCATTCTCTTGAACTTACTTTATCAGCAAACTTTGGACAAACACTAGATATCTTCTCACAGCCTTACAGGTGATTTGCAGATCAGAAGATGTCTATGCAACAAGGGTAAAACTGGGTGATTTGGGTGACTGAACTGATTTGGCATTTCAATGACAACAGTATATGTGAGTGCCTTAGCTTAATATCAAAATACAGTCAATGAAATGCTGATGAAACAACTGTTATATTAAACCTAGATGTCAGAGGAAAATTCACTTTTAAAACCGAAAAGTTCATTTTTAACCAAGACATCTTTTCATCAAATCAATGGTTATTGGATTGGGAACATTGCTCTCACATACAGTCACAGACACACACACACATTGAGTACTCTACATACTGTTAAGCTAGGACTCAAAGTGTTTTTAAACAATCAGAGGAAAATACAGCCACTAGAACTTGGATATCAGGTACATCTAATGACATGATGCTTGGCTTATCTTTGTTCATAGCTTTGGGCACAATCTCAGTATGCAGCAGGATCTTTGTTCCACTGATTGTCTGGGTGTTACACTCTTAATTCATCTCTGTTGAGAGCAAAGAAGTGATATGTAAACCGATATGCAGGATGCATCTTTGTGGAGTTTTATCAATCTGAATCTAGTATTGAATCTAAATCTTTCTGAATCCCTTATTAAATCTAATTTAGCTTCCTACACTTGTAAGTAACAAAGTTGTAGGTACCTATAACTTCTCCTCCTATAACTTATTTTTTTGTTCTCTGAGAAGGCAGAAACACTTAAAGTAACACGATGTAATTTTGCTGAGCAACAGCGCCCTCTGCAGCCAGTGTGTTGAATACGTTTTAAATATGTTATGTAAATACAACTGAATGGTGTATATTCTTCATGATCCTCGCAAGTGCTGTCACTGTAATAAACACACCAAAGTCTGTTTAGACATCTCAATATTATTAAAGTTTCCTTTGTGAATATGGGAATCGAACACTGATTTTTAATGACTTCTAAGTCTTTTTAACTGATCTACTGTTTGGCATTACTCTTGAGCTCGCTGGGTCTGATTTTGGCAGTTTAAGCCACTGACTATCACTCAGTTAGAGGGAAATCATGCTTGGTCATCCCATGTTACATAGCGTAAGATCAGGCATTTGGGGCCAGGCACCATTCTCCTTCTTGTTGGTGAGTGTACCATCAAAACCATTTTGAAGCTATTATTTTAGGATAAAACAGTTACATGATGTTGCTTTCAGTTTGACTGACTAAAGGAAATTTGTTTTAAATAATTAATAAATAAATAATTATTTCTCCTTTATTTAGGCAACATTTTAGATAAAAACTACGTTACGTGGCCAAAATATCTTAATAACAATCATGTTGAGGAAATTATGGAAGAAAACATCTGAAGGTTATTTTAGGTAAGCAGTGACCACCTTTTTCCCTCCTCCTCGCGCACTCTCACTCTTGCTCATCCTCCCTGGTGGTATTTTAAGTGGCTTTAAACTGACACAAAGGGCTCAATGCAGGATTGTGGGGCTTTGAACATGCTGTAACCCCGATTGGCCTCCCTGTCTAACACATCTCAGACCGGCACACACGTGGGAACACACACACACAAATACACAAACACTGCATCACTCTCTGACCCCTGAGGTGTGGAGAGTGCCCCCCTGTCGTTCCCTCCTTAGCCGATTAAACTGGCCATGCATGTCCACCCCCTCGGGGCAGAAAATTGTCGTGTCCAATCCCCTCTCCATCCAAAACCCCTTTTTCCATTTCCTCCCCTCTCTGTCTGGCTGTATCTGTCGCTTTGCACCACGGGGAGTCTGCTGGATTGAGAGGAAATGGTGCTGATCAGGGAGCGAGACAGATAAGTGTTTGTGTGTGAGGCTGTATGTGTGTGTGTGTGTGTGTGAGGAGTGCATTGGTCGTGCTTATCCATGTGATTTTACATGTTTGGTGGGAATGTGGTTCAGCATTTCTGAACTTTTTTCCAGTGTCCTTCTGATTGTATGTATATGGTTTTTTTTTTTTGTTTCTTTGCAGCATTGCCATGAGTCACTTTCACACATATACGTTACATACATGTTCACATCAAGATGCTGCCACCACAAATCTTCTATTCTAAGGTCAACATGAGCCCATTCAACTCCTAGTACCCGAGGCACAACCCAAGTCTAAAGTAAGGCTGTGTCCTATTATATTCTTTCCAATTGGGTCTTGTTAGTATCCCCGTCTACTGCCACATGTCTTTGGTCTGTGCATTAGTAAGCGTAATACCCAAGTGGGTTCAGACGAAGTTTACTTTGACCCTTAAAATGTGTGTTACTGCTCTTTAATTAGTGGAGAATCATGCTGCTGCTAGTGTTGATGTCCACTCTCTATCTGTGTCTCTTTAACTGTAAATAAGTCTAATTATTCTCTGATTCAGACTGGGTCCACATGCCCTGTTGAATCAGGTCCCTCCTTTTTAAAAGTTTGTATTCTAGTCTGCTTTAGGGTACATTTTACACAGGTCTGCTTCAGATCAGGTCCACAGTTTGGGACATGTGAATCCCTTCACTTGTTGTTGCCTGAAACAACATGGGTGATGAGGCTGCTAACACATGAGAAGCTGTGTGTTTGCTACAGTAGGTGCACAGTACACAGTGCCTTTTCACTGATGGAAAGAAAACTCTGGAAAATCAGTTACTCAGTCAGCTTGACAGGTCAGTGTTCAGGATAATATGATAAAAACCTTGAGTTTAGCAGAGGTTTCAAGAAGAGTTTACCGTGCTGGTAGCTTATAATCCTGCTGAAGATCCTGCATAAAAAAATCAGAGAGATATTTTTTTGTCATTTGCTTTCCAGATGCTGGCAGCTGCTCCTTAATTTCTGAATAAAACATGAATACAGTAATTCTGTGCATAAAAGATCTGTCAATTAATTTGGAAGGGCTAGCAGGTCCTAGTCCTGGGTTTTGTTTACATTTGGATCAAAGATGACTTTAAGCACCCTGTAACTATGAATATATACCTTTATTTATGGAGATGAATTTTGCTTAATTCACAGTTAAAGCTACAAATCTGTCAACCAACCAGTTGAGAAACACTGCACCACTCGTGACCTCTGACCTTTAGAGTGAGTGAAATATAGAGTAAGCATGTGTTGCTGTGCTGTTCCCTCCTTGTGGCATTTGAAAAGGAGCTGTTTTCTTTTAATGAATAAAACAAGCGAAAAAAGTGCAGTTTGCCATTTACATTTGGATTCTGCTCATAGCCCGAGGAGAGGGAGACGGAGGGAGCAGGCGGACATGTTTGAGGTATTTCTAAGAAAAAAGGAAAATCCCTTCGAGCTTTTAGATTGAGAGGAGATTTTCTGGTGCAAAGTGGTATCTTTATCCCTATAATCAGAGAGATCCAACAGGAGATATGGCATGCCTCGTCCCTTCTCTTCTCCTCCTCCTCCTTCTTTTTTAATCTCCATAAAAAGCTGTGCCTCCTGTCTCGTAAACAGTTTGTTGTCATCTACAACTGGTAAACAAGGCAACAAAAAAGCTCTGCAGAGCGGACACTGTGTTGTCTCTGTGACAGCCTCTCGCAGCCTGTCCTCCAGCATTATCCTGACAACTCTACTTTTACATTTAAAATGTATGAAGACACTGACACACAGAGTGGTTTATGTAAGTAAGGGAGGGGAGGGGAGTGGAGGGGAGAGGGAGAGGAGAGGAAGCACGGAGACCAGGAGAAGAGAGGTAGAAGGGAAGAGGAGGCAGCAAGGAGGGGGAACGAGGAGGAAAGGGTAAGGGAGAGGAAACGAGGAGAGGAGAGGAGAGGAAGCACGGAGACCAGAAGTAGAAGGGAAGAAGAGGCAGTGAGGAGAGAAAAAAGGAGAGGAGAGGAGATAAGGCAAGTAGACAAGAAGAAGAAAAGTAGAAGGCTAGAAGAGGCAGCGAAGGAGGGCAACGAGGTGGGAAGGGTAAGGGAGAGGAAACGAGGAAAGGAGAGGAAACAAGTAGAAAAGGAGACAAGGAGAGGAGAGGAGGATAAGTGGTATGGTGAAGAAAGGAGGAGAGGGAAGGAAACAAGGACATGAGCAGATGTCCACAAGGAGAGAAAATAAGCAGAATTCAAGGGAGGTACGGTGAGGAAATAAATCACAAGATGAAAGGAAAAGAGAGGAGAAGAGAAAATTAGTACATGAAAGGAGACAAGGGGAGAAGGAAAGGACAGGAGGGAAGGAGAGGAAGTGAGGAGATCAAAGTAGATGACAGCAGATGAATCAAAGAGAGAAGAGGAGAGAAGATAAAGAGATGGAAGGAGAGGACAGGAAGCAGGAGGAGGGAAGGAAAAGAAAAGGGCAAGAAATGGGGGAGAAGGAAAGAGGAGAGGGCGAACAGTCGTAGGGATGAAACGATGAAAAATGTGCATAGCAAAGCTGCAGAGATGAGAGGGGGGAGGAGAACAAAACAGGAGTGTAGGAGGGTGGAGGACAGGAGAAGGAGAGATGACGAGACACAGGCGAGGGAGAGAGAGAGGATGACAGGGCTGAAATCAGGAGAAGAAATGAGTAATGATATTCTTTTTAACACACACACACACACACACACACACACACTAGCTTTAAGCTGCACCTCTGGGAGTCAGTGGCTTGGAGCTGCACTCTGTGTTGGTGGGAACGAAGTCGGCTGCTTGTCAAGCAGATCGCTTAGTGGTGTTTGAAGGCTCCCAGAGTGGGACTGAGATCGAGTGTCATGTTGAATCAGCCTTTCGCTCTGAGAGCTGGGATGCACCATTACAGCAAATTATTTACAATTTTCATCTATTAGAGTGTTAATCTGTCTATAGATTCTGCTGCCTCACACATTCACAGACACACACACACACACACACATACTGTCTGCCTTCCAGCTAACTGCTGCTCTCCATCTTCTTTTATATCGCTCTTCTTCCTCTCATCCCTTCTGTATATTGTGTTTCTCCACATTCTGTCTGTATTTCTTGCTTTTATTGCTTCTCTCCTCTGTTCATACATTTTGGCATATTCTCTGTAGATTTGCAAAGTAGGGAGGAGTTGCTGGTTACAACATGCTGTTTCCTAGGCCTAGACAATAAAGCAAATTAATCAAATCACTAATACTGTGAATCTCTCATCATCTTTAATTTACCCTCATTGCACTTTTCAAAAAAAAAAAAAAGAATCTTTTGAATCACACATAATTAAAGTGAAGAAAGCTGCAGTGATCAATCAGCCCCCAAAGTCCATTCCAGAAGTCAAGAATATTGAATCCAGCCAAAAGTAAAAAAGCCTGCATAAAAATGGTATATAGTGTATAAAAATATGATCATGACATATCATTACAGACTGTCCTCATCACCAACTTCTATCGTTGATGTATGTTTAGAGTGATTACTGTCCCTGCTGGCCAATTATGGTTCCTTTTAACCATGATGTTGATGTCTTCATGGCCTCATCCATGTTACCATGGAGATGGCAGATCAGAAAACACTGATACAATAGTTATATTGTTCATTTGTTTTGGAATGTACTGACAAGCCTCTTCTTCTGTTGTTCAGATATGAGGACTTATACTAACCTTGGACGTGCTCCAGTCACTAGTGAGCTAAGGCTTATAATGAATGTGCTTTTCCCCAAGACACATAAGAAAACGGCTACAGTGTCAGAGAATTTGTTCACAAGCCTGGGTTCTTTGATATACCTGGCAGATTAAACAGTATATCCACATACACCGATCAGCCACAACATTAAAACCACTGACAGCTGAAGTGAATTACATTGATCATCTCATTACAATGCAACGTTCTGCTGGGAAACCTTGGGTCCTGACATTCATCTGGATGTTACTTTGACATGTACCACCCACCTAAACATTGTTGTAGACCAAGACCTAGTCTCAAGGAACGTGGCAATGAGCCCAAGGTGTTGACCTCCAAACTCCCCAGATCTCAATCTGATCCAGCAACAGTGGTATGGGTTGGAACAGGTCAGATCCATGGAGGCCCCACCCTGCAACCCACAGGACCCAAAGGATCCCCTGCCAGTATCCTGGTGCCAGATACCACAGAACACCCTCAGAAGTCTTGTGTCCATGCCCCAATAGGTCAGAGCTGTTTTGGCAACACAGCGGGGAGGCCAGGTCAACAACTTGTTGTGTTCCTCAAGACATCTCTGAGCAGTTTCTGTGGTGTGGTGGGAGCTTTGTCCCGCTGGTAGGAGGCTGCTGCCATTGGGGAGTGTTGTTGCCACGGTGGTGGTGTGCTTGGTCTACAACAATGTTTAGGTGGGTGATACGTGTTATATATATATAAGTTATATCCAGATGAATCCCAGCAGAGCATTGTATTGTAACAAGATGATCAGTGTTATTCACTTCAACCATTAGTGGTTTTAACGTTGTGGCTGAACAGTGTATAAACATATTGGGGCAAAATCCATAATGAAATATGTTCCTCACAGACTTGTTAATTTCTCCTACACTGGTCTCACAGCAGAAATAGCAGAAACAGCACCATCATAAATGTTATTGTTTGCTCAAAGTCTGACTTTAAGTCTTATCCTGCTTCTATCCATGTACATGTACTTAACTGCATTTTGTGGATGTGTCGCAATAATTTCTGAGAATGCACACAGCTAAGAACTCAGTATTTAACAAGTGTCCATCAAGAGCATATGAACAATGTCTATGTACACAATGAATGGGACTTTTACTCCACTTTGTGCCCAAATAATTCCTCCCACTAGGCCACTCATTCTGCATGCCTCTCTCCTAAATTTCAAACATATTCTGTTTTTACCCTTTCTGCCTCTGTCTCTCCCTCTCTTTATCTTTTATGTCTTTCTGCCCTCTTCCCTCTCTCCTTCATCATTTCTCTCTACTTGTTTATTTCTTGTCTCTGTCATTTCCTCTTCCAGTCCTCTGTGCAGGATGGTAGGTCACATCCTCGCCTCCACACACCTGCATATTAAGCACATTGTACGGAAGCGTGTGCTTGTGTGTGAGTGAAAGAGAGGGACGCTGTGTGTGTGTGCGTGTAAGAGAGAGTCGGTGGTTGCGTTGAATTTCCATTTTAATCAGCACGTCAGTGAACGAACAATCCTATTACCGCAAGGGAGGACAGAAGGGCCACTTCACAACCTCTCCCTCTCTCTCTGTCTCTTCCCCCTCGCTCTTGTTCAATCCCTCCATCCCTCTCTCTCTGTGACGACAAATTAATCATCTCTCTAATACCTCATGAAAGCCAAACTTCTTTTTTTCCTTTGCTTCTTCTTAATTCAGTAGGTGGAGTATATCTGTCATTCACCCCCTCCACCTCCAGACACAGACACACACACACACACACACACAAAGACACACACTTTCTCTGTCCTCTCCACTTCTCCTTTCACTATTAGTGCTGAGAAAGATGAATGTGTTTTCTGTCTGCCGAGGATGTGTAGTTTCATCCAAAGGGGAGGATATACACAGAAATATGTACCTGGTTGCACATACACATGCACACACTTGTACTGTATGAAACACACATGCACACCTAGATGCATTGTGCACATGAACCCACATAACAATGCTCTAGAGGCCATCATCATTTCTGAATTTTTTTTTTCCTTTAAAATTCGGTATTGATGGATTGCAGAAGAGGAGGGGTGGAGATATCGATCAAGGAGAAAAGAGGAGAACAGAGAAACACACTCATCATTAGGAGGGTAGGGAATGAAAGGCTGTATACTGAGAAAATGTACTAATGAGAAAGAATATGGTTGCCAGGTACCACGCAATAGCCTGGCTCCGCACCTCTGAACTGCCACCTGGAAATGTCCGAGATTTAAAAAGCTGTTCCTCCATTCAGATTATCAAGCAAGGCAATGAGACTGGGTAGGAATAACTTTTTCAAAATGACTGGGATACATTATGAAATAATTAAGGACTGAGTAAGCTTCAGACAAGGTGTTTGCTGGGTCAAATAACAGCATCTCACAATCTCTTTTTGGTGGCACACTTGGGGGCATCCAACAATTTTTCTCACTTCCTGGGACAAAAATTCTGACACCTCTTAATGTAGCATTTGGCCAGGTGTTGGGAGGTGTGAAAGTAAGCAGGGTTTGAATGTCTCAAGCTTTTTTTTCCATTCTTCACACAACTATTTCTGTCATATTCTGTGCAGAAGCAAGTGTAAGACTATGAATGCGTTCAGGAAGAGCCAGCCTAAAAGTGCTTTGTTGTAACCTTTCATACAATTCGTCATGGTGAACTGTACAATGTAGATGATCTACTCTCATCGTTTGAACCTTTAATCTCTCTTTGCACTACCAGAGAGTGAGATATTAAATGTACAATATGATGTAGGTGTTACTAAGGGTACACTGTAAAACAAAATCAGACAGGAATGTGATGGAATCTACTCATCTTTTCTAGTTTTGTTAATTTCAACTTAATTTGGTGTCTAGTTTTAATTTTCAGACCTATTTAACTTAAAAACACGAGCTGTTCTTTCGACTTGAAACGATGAGTTCAATGCAGAGTATCAAGTTTAAACAACAAATGATCATAAGTTATACAACTTGTATAACCTAAGCTTTGCTTCAACCCAAAAACTTATTTAAGTTTACTCACATTTTCAAGGAAGCAATTGAACTTAAGTTTTTAAGTTAAACTATATGAATTATTTTTACAGTGTACATGTGAGGAGAAGAAATATCAGCCAGGAGGTCCAGTTGGAGTCATGTAAGCATTATTTTGACAGCTTCTTCTTTTTTTTTTTTTTTTTACTTTGGAAATTTACCATGGTATTCATCAGTTTTTACAAAGTAATTTAAGGCAGTTTATTTACACCATTACCCACTCTGCTATTGCGGTAAACCCAAGCTTCAATATTAATTAACTTGTTATCAATTACCTTTTAACACTGACGAATCCTTTGCATGTCCATCAGTTCAAAGATACAATGTTTATAGAAAAGGTTTTTGATTCATTATTTTAAATCTGGTAAGGATCCAAAAGTTTCTGAATAGAAATGCAAACTCTACAAACTGGGTAAAAGTTTTTCTGCCTTAAGGAGGTCATTAGGATTCAAGAGTTTAGAAAAATGTTTACAGTATGAACCATTACTGACTGGCTGTTTTCACAGAGGAATTACTTTCCCAAGAAGTCTTATGACATGTAAAGATGAGGTCTGGCAGATTAAGCTTTCAGCAAAATGTTCTGTGGTGCACTGTCGGCTTGGTCATCTCAGGTGTTTAGAGGAAACCTGACCTAAAAGCTGGTCATTATTAGGTTCAGAGCTCGCCACTGCTGAGCAACTGCCCAGAGGGACTTGTCTGAGAGTCGAATGGGCGAATCTTGATGAAATGCAATTCCGCGTAAAGGCCAGAACCTTTCTGTTCACAAGCCTCCGGAGTGAGTACAAAGGAAAATACAGAGCATTTTACATTATTACTCTTTCTCTGTTTGCTTTGTTTCTGAGTCAGTCCTCTCTATCACTCATGCTTCTTCCTTTTCTCCTTTGTAATTCCAACCACCCCCACAATAAAAGCTGATTTTTAATGCAAAGTTCACCATGAGTCATATTAATTGCTTTACAGTTCAGTCAGTTATATTTCATCAACTCCTTTTCTCTTTATTTTTTTCCGCTACCTTCCTCACCATCCCTTTTTTTCTGCCTGCTGCCCTCTCTTTCCAACATCATCAACCCTGGTGCTTCTGGCCCCTTGATATTTTTTTATTTTTTATTTCCCAAATTCATGCAAAAGTGTGCTCTCTCTTTGTGTTAGTGAGTGTCATATTTATTCAAAAGTGCTAATCTGTGTGCACATATAGTTAGGTTCACTTCTAACAAAGGAGTGACACCCACATCTACTTCTCTACTTCTACTACTACTTCTCTATAGAAAGAAGAGTATCCATCTGTTCCTTTGCCCACCCAGGAGACCACATCTCTACTGTGCTCACCTCAGTTTTACTCATTTCACTTATAACCTTACACATACACATATACTGTAGACACACGCACACACGCACGCACACACGCACACACACACACACACACACAGTGTATTCACTGGCTGAGTGTCCAGGACATAATGGGCGTGCCTGCTTGGTCAGCTGAACCTGAAACTGGCACTAAACTATATGAAGGACAGAGTGAGAGGAGGGAGGGGAGGCAGGGAAATGGATGGAACAAGGAGGAAAGAAGGGAGATGAGGATGGAGAAATTAAAAGGGAAAGTGTGTTAAAATAATAGTGAGAGGGGGGGAAAGAACAGTAGGATGAAATAATGTTCCTGGTGCAGGTAAAAGAAAAATGAAGGAAGATAGAAAGGGACAGATAACAGATGGAGTCACAAGACTAGGCTGGGATTTGCTAGAAAAAAATAGTTTATATGATGTGTTGTCTGACCTTGTTCATAATGGCCACGCTCAAAGGTTTAAATATGAATGAATAATGTTCCACAGTTTCAGACAGTGTCCCCTAAAAGACAGTCATACAGTTGTATACATGCAAAGTGACCGAAGTAACTGTTTAACAATAAAAAATGAATGAAATGAAATAGTTGTGAATTTTGGATTGTTGGTTTTGGAAAGTAACAGAACAATCTGAATTTATTTCTATTGTATTTGCCAAATGCGACAGTTCACCAGCTCCTGAGCCAGGGAAAATTAAATATTATTTTAACCCTATCAATCCAGCAGAGGTATATTAGCCCATGTTCTATGTGTCAACAAACTAGTACTTCCTCAAAGCTGTACTCACAGACACAAGAACAAAGTTATAGTGATTTATAGTACAGGTGTGACAAGCTCAAATATTTGAGATCCACATGCTGTTTATATTTTACTCTTTACAGTGAAGGGAAAGGTGGGAGACTGAGCCTGGACTGACAGTAGTAATAAAAGAAGAAAAAAAAGCAGTGAAGGGGCTGTAAAGAGTCCAGAACATCTGAAACATTGTGATACCAACACTGCTGTGGATAGTGTCAGCTCAAGAGAATATAAGCTGAAAATAAAACACGGTTTTATGACGGTTGGTCAAAGATCAAATGAAACATCTGTTTGCTCTCTCTGCAAAACGTAGAGGGTTCATATGGTGTAACATGGTGAAAAGGGCAAGATGTTCTTTAAAGCTAAGAACAAAAACGTGTCTGACTGATAAAAGTTGTTATACAACAACTAGGGACTAAAGAGAAAAAAGATAACTCTGCAAAAACTCTAAAATTTAAGACAGGGACCCAGTCATGAAATGTTAACTCCTATATTTTTTATAGCTATATGTGTGCCTCCCCTCAGCAAGATATTGGTCACTGCCTGCTGTTGCAAGGTAAATTCTCCACTGCGGGGGAGAGAGGAGGAGGAAGTAAAAGTACAACAAGTTCTTAGCTCGTCTGACAGCCTCAAATTCTCTCTGGGTTCTCTCCAGGCTCTGCGAAGCTGTGGTGGAGAAAAAAAAGTGGCCTTTTACATCCGACTTCAAATACATATCTCATCAGAGGAGAGACACTGTATCCTCTGTTCACCTTTTCAATTCTGATGCTAATGTATAGCAGAGTCACACCATGTCTGCACATATACGGAGGTGGGTAGGGAAAATGCTGAGATCCCATGAACAATAGTTAGATCAAAGGTATTTTACAGATGGGTTAGTGCGGTAACAAGGAAATTGGGTTCACAAAAGTTTAAACCAACTGCCAAATTAGTTACTGTGTGATTTCTGTTGGGAGGAAAGAGATTATCGCCAGTGAAAGATCAACAGTAAGTTTGCCTAGGAAGTACAACACTAATTAAACTGATAAATATACGCATGAAGTCAACAAGAGTAAAACTAAAATGAGTAAAATACGTAACAGTTAGCCCAACAGTAATTCAAGAGTTGCAACGCAATCACGACTCCTTAGATCGCCTGTGCAGCACCTCATTCCGACCCCATCTTTGGCGACTTCTTGTGGCCGCAGTAATAATGACAGAGGCAAAGGAGGAAGTCAGGTGACGTAGTATAAAAAGCGAGAGAACCCACGTTTTTTATCCATGACTGTTCCTCAACTTCAACCACGTTTTTATTATTGTAACCATGACAACAAAGATCCTCCAAAAAAGATCTGAAAGAAGTACTTAATTTAACCCAAAGCATATTTTTCTAAACGTAACCAAGTAGTTTGTGCTATTATACGTGAGATTAACTGTGTGGTTATTATTGTAACCATTGTGATGACAATGTTAGTACACTCTTATGGGTTGTATCAGAAGGTATAAGGAAAACAAGCTATGTAGTCGTTCAGGTTGGAAGACTTGTTGTTAGCAACACATTAGCAGGCAGCTATAGGATGGTGACTCTCGTAGAGAAACTAAATTCAAATCATGATTCTCACAAATCAATAATTGAGACTTAAAGAGAGACTTAAAGAGAACCTACAGATAATGCACGGGTAACTTTGTCTCCAAAAAGCAAATATGTTTTGAAGCAAAGGTAACTGCCACCAGAACACGTTTTCCATTTATGTAATGAATATGTTCATGGTCTTTCATTACAGATATTGTTAACTCACATATTTAGCAAGTCATGAATACATTGATACTGAACAAACTAAAATGTAAAATGTTCACAGGTGACATATTTGGTTTCCACCAAAATAAACTTTTAACATTTCATAACAAAGCCAGATCATTTTCTAGTGCCCTAACTTCACCTCAGAGTTGGTGCTTTTCATTGAGTGAGCACTTGCCATCTTTGTCCTAACAATGAATTACTTTACTGATAACTGTGAAATGATGAAATTGCCCGTTGGAAAAGAAACACAAAGACAAAAGAAATCAGACAGCTTCAGGTGTTTTTTTTTTTTTAACTTTATGTCAAGACTATGATTTTGTATTACTGCGCTCCTACCTTTTTTCCTCAGAAATACACCTCACAGAGAGATGGAGAGGGAGTAGAGAAAGAGAACGATAAACAGAGGGGATAACAAGGCACGGAGGAAGAGGGATGGTTGAAGATAGGCAGTACGTTTGCTCAGCTGAGGCTGCTGCAGGTGTTTCTCCCCCAGTCAGTGAAATAATGTGTGGCCCGGACACTTTTTTTCTAATCTGCCTAATGATAAAAAGAAGGGGGGGAGCCTTTTTGTTAAAACGCAAACAGAAGATGAAGAGCAATGGGTTTGTTTTAGCCTTGTTAGTGTTGACAGAGGTGTGAGTTATTGAGTTAATAACATTGCCGTGTGTGTGAGAGCGAGTCTGCAGCCTTGCCTTTCAGTCATGAGATACACAGAAGGAGCCACAGGTGACTGCAGAGTAAACCAAAGGAGCGTACATGCAATTGTCCATGATGAATGCAAATGAGTGTGTCTGTGTGTGCTTTCATGTGTTTCTACCTTTTCTCATTTTTCTTCTCTGCCTGATAGAAGCCTTTGTGTTATCTGATCAGCCCTGCAGAGCTGTGTGTGTGTGTCTGTCTGTCTGTGTGTGTGTGTGTGTGTGCGCTCTCAGTAAATCAGTATTTAGCTGTGTATTTTTCTACCAAACATACATTACTCCCAGGTGTCATAAATATTCTTTATCTGCTTCTTTCCCCTTCATTCCCCCACCTTCCATCCATCCATCCATCCCTCCCCACCCACCAAGACTCCTTCCGGAGGCATATTAAATCCCCGCAATTGAAGAATAAATACGCCACATTAAAACATAAGATATGATATTGATTCATTCTTTGCTTTAAATAGCATTATGAAAACGGGGAAACTGTCGTTAATCAGCGGCAAGGTGGGAACTGCTTTTTCGCAGGCGGAGGCGTGCAGATGCTAGTTGCTGCAGGCTCATCAGCTTTACGACGTAACGGCAGTGCTTTATGGTGGCAGTGGAAACATCGATTTATACTGATGACTCTGCCTGTGTTCTGTAATGCAGCCATGACATGCTGTAAAGCTCTGATCAAGTTGAGGAGTGGAGGAGGCGTCCTTTAGATGCAAAGCAGGGCCATATACTCTGTGATGTAGTGGCTTTTAACACTATTTAGCATATGGATGGTTGTGGTTAGAAAGAAGCAAGAGGCTGTGCACTATCACCAGCATCTTACTTTTTTACTAACATATGGATAAATAGTATTTATACTTAAAGAGCAGTATTGTTTTTGTGCTAATTTTATGAGCCAAGGAAGTGATGACTATACTCAGGGAAATGGAGGTGATCATCAGTTGCACCAAATACGTAGAGAGATATTTCAAGATTTATGGGAGAGATTTATAGATCTGTATAAGTTTTCTGGGGGGGAAAAGTAATTCGGTACAAATTACAGGGGATAAATGTGTTTAACTGGCACACTTCAAATGATTTATTTCTAATTAATTGTGAGGTTAACCAAGACAAGCAGTGCACAGCAGCTCAACAAAAAATTGAAAAAGGGGTAATTTGTCCACAGTCGAGCATAAAGTTGTGTCTGATATTACATGAATAATGATAATTATTGGTGCTAATTAGTAACAAAACTGCATAATGCTTTTCATGGAACTCCTTAGAGATAATCAGAGGAATTATTCTGAAATGACTGACCAGTAAAATAAAGACTTACTTAGACCTACTTTGTCAGGTAATGGAAAACACTTTTATGCCACTATGTAATCCACAAATCAAGGTTGGGTCATCTCACCTGATTAGTTCATATAATTGTGAATTTCAACAAAGAAAAAAAAGCTTAAACAAAGTGGAAAGTCCTATATCACTAACAGAGAAGTGCTCTCCAGGTGTAAAATTTCCCCAGATTTTGAGATAAAATCTCCACTGTTACCACACATAAGCACACATTCTAATGTCTCAGATGCTAAGAATAGATAAATAAATAATAAAACGAAAGATAAATAAAACAAGAATATCTCTTTCCAGAAACTGTGTCCTGATCACTGAATAATCCACAGAACAGACAGTTTCCTTAGGGAACATTTCTTTTTTTGAA
Organism: Lates calcarifer; assembly: GCF_001640805.2. Classification (NCBI taxonomy): domain Eukaryota; kingdom Metazoa; phylum Chordata; class Actinopteri; family Centropomidae; genus Lates; species Lates calcarifer. The sequence continues at coordinate 25,026 of NW_026117019.1, forward strand.
AGGAGATGTGATGAAAACTGTCAATAGTGAGGAATGTGTATTACCCACAGCAGCTGCGACACTGTCTCAGGACAGATAATTGTGTTTTGGATGTTTATAATGTAGGTTTTCAATGCTGTGAGTCTGACAAACCATGAGCACAATAACATTCTCCATCAGTGTATTAAAGTGGCTGCAAAAATTTCTGACAGAGATATCTCAAAGCCTGGATAAATAAACCACAATAATCTGAATAGCCAATCCGATACCAATATTGTGTGTTCTCTTTTTTTAATTTGGACCCTTTGAGATAGCACAGACACAGCACAGGAGTGTGTAACTATTGGAAAGAAAAGAACAAGTGATATATTGGGAAAAAAATAGCATATGGTTTCTGTTCCTCTCATTGGAGTTTGAGTTTTCATCCCTTGGAAGCAGAACAGATCATTTACAAGAGTTTGGATGAAACAACACAGCCCAACACATTTCCTTCCAGCTGTGACACATGTACTTTACATCATTAACCCATTCCAGACACCTCGCCATGTGAAAACTTTCTTTTAACAACACAGACACAAGTCTGCCCAATGTTCTTTTTTTTAGAGGACCAAAAAAAAAATAAAAAATTGTTCCAGCTGTGACACTCATAGTCTGTATCATTATAAAGGATTAACTGAGCCCAGACACTTCCCCATGTGATATGATATGAAATGATAGATGGCTCTTGTTCCAAGAGTACCTATAATTGCAAGTCTTCAGAGGACAGAAGAGACGTCTTTGAAGAAAAACCACCTGGAGAGCATTTTAAGTTCATCCTTTATGTGTCCTGGGGAAATCTAAGCACGCCGCACATCCACATGAATTTATACATAATATTTTGATGGATCCTAAGACCGTTTGTTCTTACAGAGACAGAGAGTAAAAGACTTTGTGGTTTTGAACACAGATGCTGTGGACTGTAGCATCTGAAAGGAAACTCAAGAGGGAAGCTCAGAGGATGGTGTGTCGTCCTCTACTGTGCAAGGAGATACAGTGTTTACCCATATGGCAACACAATGTGGTTAGAGAGGACATGAATCATGAATCAGATACTGGGTGGTCAGTGCAGCACAGTGCAAGCTGTGTCTGTATGTTTATATGCACACATTCTCACATGTCAACCATGCTCCTAGAAATGAGGTTTATATTATACTAATTTGTTTTCCCATTTACATTCTAATGGGGAAACATACTGTAATTGCTGCATGGGTTCTGTCCATGTGAAAGAACAAATTATATATTATATATAAGTCAAAGGTTGGGTGACTGTCGGGCATACAAAACATAGGACTTTTAACATCAGAGACTTGTGTTTGAAGTGACTAAATATAACAATAAAAAAGTTTATTATTACTGTTTATTTTACTAATTACTGATTTAGTAACTTGCTGAATCTGTTAGTTAACAATGACTCCTCATTATGTTGATGAAAACATAATTGCAGCAGCATTACCTTTCCCTCAAACTTAGCAAATTAGTAGAATATCAAGATATAAATTTCTAGAAGAATGAGTTTTACATGAGGCTGAGGGTGATATTGAAAATACTAAAGGAACTCTTAGTGCATATGTTCATCAGTTAGACAAGAGCACAAACTTTCACACTTTATCAAAGACAACTTCTGTGACTCCTGCTAAAAAAAAAAAAAAAAGTATTTCTGATATTTGACCACGGCAGTGGTCGCCTCACAGCAAGAAGGCTCCAGGTTTGCCTGTCTGTGTGGAGTTTGCATGCTCTCCCTGTGTGGGTTCTCTCTGTGTACTCTGGCTTCCTCCCACAATCGAGAGACATGCAGCTTAGGTTAAGTGGGGACTCTGTGAATTTAAATGGTTGTCAGCCCTGGCAATCTGTCCAGGGTGTACCCCTGCCTTTAGCCCAGTGTCAGCTGGGATAGGCCTCAGCCCCCCTGTGACCCTTAAGGATAAGCAGTGTAAATAATAGATGGATAGATAGATATTTGTAAATGTAATTAACTTCAGGGTAAATCTGTTCATTAAAATAAATGGCTACAAATAAAAATAGTATGAACTTACAAAGAGTTATATTTATTTGCCTTTTTTCTTTTTGGATTTGTTTGCTGTCTTTATAAATTGTTCTATCAGATGTTATTGTAGAAACTGTTAACACTATTTTGTATCTATTTTTTTCTCTTTCTAGTAAGGAGGAAAGGAATGGGAATGGGAGAAAATGCGTTTCTGTAGTTTGTTGTTAATTAGAAAATTAAAAATATAAATAATACAAATATAAACAGCAATAGAAATACACGCCTTTCCATGCAACTTTATCTTCATTGTCTAATTCATACACCTTTCCATTTCGCCCATGTAGACCAAGTCAATGCGCGAGTGTGGAAACAACAGGTGTTGTGTTCCTTGCTCGCTGTCTAAACACGCCATGCAATGGGGTGATGATGACTCTATTTGTTTAACTATACTCTGCTGCTTCATGTAACGGCGACAACATAAAATAGCGGGACAGCATGGAAATGTTCCCTTTCCCTCATTCATTACACGATTATGCTAAGCTGCATGCTTGACTATGAACCAGATGTTGTGTAATTAACCTCAGTGTGAAGATAGCGTTCTGCCCCATTGTCTCTCACCTTCAAGAATGACATGGAAACCAGGCTGAGGCAGAGATAAGGGGAAGGTACTCCGGAGGTTTCAAACAGCCACATAACCCAAACTGAACTGAGTCCAACCTGGCCAAAACAGAGCTTAAACTAATTAAGCATCATGCACAGATAGCCTTCCACACCATTGTCTCTATAACCTTCATCTCAAACTGTGCAAGGTGGAAACCTCAAACAGGAGGGGAGATTTGTGAAGGTGGGTTTTATGTTAGCAGACAGCAGAGTAGACAGGGTTTTGAATTTTAAAATGTCACAGAATATCTACAAAATTAAAATAAAATGTAATCAATATATAATCTGACCCTACTTTCAATGATGTTGAAATACATAATTGGGAAATGTTTAAATCTACAGATTTCAGAGAGCTCAGCAGTGACAGGGTGTTTATCTAACAAAGCTTACTGTGCACATTTGTTTGCATGTACTTTGATAAATGAGGGTTACTGTTCTCTTGGCTTTTATTCTGACTGGTTGACCTCTTTTATGCTGCAAATCTACTGCAACATCTGTCACTGGGCTGCACTGTGGCTTTAGGGACGGAAGACAGAGGTGGCTCAGGGGGTAAGAGTTCACTTCCCATAATGCTTTGCTGTGAGATTATTAATATGTTGCAATCAGTTACATTAAGGCAAGGTCAGTCACATTAGAATGTTCTGTTTAGCTGTCCCATGAACCTTGTGTAATGAGAGTAATCTACCATTAAATAACAATTAACTAGATAATATTACACTTTCTTCCTTTTTTTGCATAAGTAAAGGTGACTCACGGGTTATATTTTTAATCTACATAGTACATTGCTCATTTGATTATTACCCTTGTTATAACACTTGTGCATGGCATGTTTTGTTGCTTCCAGTTGCTGTTTTTGTTTTGATAATTCTGGTTTGTTGCTGTTGCTGTCTTCTGTGGCGTCTGTAAATTATATCACGTTGATGGTTCCTCAAGCATCTTGCCAAAGGACCGCAGTTGAAAATTAGCCAGCTGGCTAACGCTGGCACATTTACAGTGTGCCATTGTTAGCCAGTGTGATTAATGTGTGTTGTCCTCATAAATAAATGAGATTAAATGAAGTAAAATACTGTGCCATGCAGGAAAAGTGTTATAAATTATATAGTAGAGACTTTCAGCAACATGTTGTCTACATAATTATACAAACTGAAGTTCAGATTTCTCACAAAGTATGCTACACAGTCTAGAAGGATGCCCAGTTTGTTACAGTTATTTACCTGTTGATTTTAAATATGCTGTATAATAAATTTGACTTCAGTAACCACTGGCTTGTCCATGTCATATGCAACAAAATGTGCAAACTCGGCCAATCTGCTCTGTATATGGCAAATTGACTCACACTCACAACCTAAAGAAATTTATGGGCAAATCTAGGCTGGTTTGTTATGTTAACCTTCTCTTGACCCTCTTCAACTCCCATCCTCCTCCATAGTCCAACAGTAGTCCAGCTAATCTAACCAATAAGCCTCCTTTAGTAAACAGAGAATCTCCACATCTTCATGTTCCAACATCACACAGGACACTGAGGCATACTTGCAATTCACAAAGCAAAAGGAATCACAAAACAGAGGTGACACCATCATTTGAAAACTGGCTGCCACGCCCCTGTCAGGAGAAGGACACATCAGATTTGGCAGTCGCCCTTTCACTTAAAGTACCACTGTCATGTTGCAGCATGTGCTATGTAATCTCTCTGCACAAGAGGCTGATATGAGCAGCGGGCCAGCAGCTGCCTCTCTCGGGGGCCTACTCTCCAACCAGCCGTGCTGCCTCTGGAGGACCCTTCAGGGCCGGTGGGTGAAGGTGAGGTGCCAGCATGGTGGAGAATCACAGTGAGAGTCCTGTTTTCACACAGCACAGCTAGGTGAAAAGTGGGCTTTTGAAACCGGACGTACTCTCCCTCCCCTGCTTTCCACCTTTTGTTGACGTCAGTACCTCCCCGAGGTGTAATGTGGATGTTGTTGAGGTGGGTTATGTTTTGTACACCTGCTTGGCAGAGGTTTGCAGTTTAATGTCATCTGGTGTCCTGAGGATGCCTCCAACATCACAAAAAGACACGTGTTGACTGTGTCACATGCTTTTTTTTAATCATTTCTATCAATTTACAGACGCAGCACACCCCAGTAAACTACAACATTGCTGTTCATACCACTGACTTGAAGTTGTAAAGATCTAAAGTAAGTTTGGTTTGCTGCTGGTTCAGACTGTTAAACTTAAAAGGTCAGCAGCCACCTATCTGCATGAGAGTAACTGCATTATGATTTTTTTTTTTTGGCTGAGGCTACAATGGTGCTCCCAGTCACCAGGGAAGCTCCAGTGCAAAAGCTACTGATTCAGTCCGTGACACTGATAATACAGTATCCTCCGTTCAGCCTGAGGATTCTGGGTTTGTTTGTGGGTCCGCTGGACACATTTAATTCCACAACACTCACACACTGTCGTGGCTGGTCTGCACCCACTGCAACTGTGTATTTGTTAGAGTCTAATCGGGAAACAATGGCACATACACTGCTATTCTCTCTGAATTAACACGGGTCGATGCTGACTTGGCCATGCATCGCCCTGTGGGATGTCTCTGGATATTCTAAGCAAAACAGATGATGTCAAACTGTCTGGATAAACCTCTGCCATGTTGATGAATCACAACTCCATTCACCTCCAATCACAACAGACTTGAATAAGAGACACTTACTTTTATTATTATTGGTTCTCAGTGCACTTTGTCTTTCAAAGGAAAGTCAAAAATCAGTTTGGCTTTTCAGCTGTTTCACCTATTTTGACTGTTCATATTGTCATCTCTTGATTTTTTTTAATGGGTATCTGACTCTTGACAAGATATAACTCCCACTCGACTTCAGTATGACAGGAGGATGTATTAGTCCAGATGATTTAAAACACCTGTACGGCTGTGCAAGGTATTTAAACTGAGTTAAGCTGCGTTAAATCCAACTTTTCTCAAAGCCAAGTGAATACAACTTGCTGCACTGCCAGTTTGTTTACAGTGTCAGCATCCTGTTGTGTAACCACACGCCCCACACAATCACACAACCACAGTGGTGCCACAACAGCAGCCATGGCAGAAGGTCAACAGGCCAAAGTAGTGTTTATATCCTTGTGTGTCTGCGTGTGTGCATATGCAAATGAACACACTGCACTCAATGAATATGTTGTGTGTGCTTTTTCCTGTGATTTCCCTTTTGTGTTTATGTGCATCTTCTTCAGTTTTGTTTATTTCCTTTGTGGATGCGTGTTTGTGTGTTTATGCTGACCTGTAGCAGCTCCTCTTGGTCACCGCCCACCTCCAGCGCTACAGCAACTGAAGCGAAGGGACGACTGGCCATCTGCTGTCGCTCTCTCATCAGCTGCTACAGAGGAGACAGAAGGGAAAAAAGGATTTTTAATTCAACATGTTATTTGAGGTAGATTTGACAGAGTACTCTTTATTTAGACAGTAAAACTATGTTATTCATGTATAGGAACACAGTCCCTTACTGTTGGTCACTGAAAAGTTCTGCTTGAACCAACAGGAAGTTAAATGCCCTGCCTAACAGCAGTTACTGATCAAGTGTTTCTCAATTTCTCTCTTACGCCCATCTGGTTGTAGATTTGATCCCACAACTTAATGGTACATACGCTTGCTTTTTTTTTAACCAACAACCATGCATGTTCAAGGAGGAAGGAAGGTTACAATGATGGCTGGAGGAAATGGAGTTCAGGAGTGATGGCCATAAATTGGAGAAAGAAGAAGATTAGAAAAAGGAGAAGATTACAGAGTGGGAAAGAAGTAGAAAGGCAGAGGGGTCAGGGCAGGAAAGGAGGAAAAGAAAAGGATGGGTGGAGGAAGACGAGGGGGGAGGCATGGGGGGGAAAATGGGAGCAGAGATCAAAGCGGAGTGGGTTGATAGATGCGCAGGGGAAAGCGAGGAGGAGCGGGGATGGCAGGTGGTGGAGGGACGGAGGGAGTCAAAGGGGAGGAGGAGGAGGGCGGGCAAACTTCATTAATGAGGAAATGTCAAATGAACAAAGGCAGACGCCGAGGCCTTTATCAGCATGAGGTCCAAACTCCCCAACTGAAAACACAAACAGAGATGTATACGGTGCATTAAAAAAGTGAAAAAAAACACACCACACACACACACACATTGGGAACATGCCTACACAAAGACACACTCACCAACACTCCCACACCAAAGGTAAAGCAAAGACACACACCGACGTCAGCAGAGACAGGCAGTAGGTGTATCTATACCTGAATTAGACGGGAGGACAAAAAACAACATGCTCGCTGCACTCTCATCTACCCTCCAGTCTTCATCAAAAGCCCCTTTTCCAAGCTTTTTCCACTTCGCTACAGACATAGTTAATGGGGTTTTGGTTTCTACATTTAGCTCGGGGGTGGCCACGCTGTTTCACACACAACAAACTCATTTTCTGGGCCGATAATCCGCCAAGCTCTTAATCATCAGTATGTTGCTTGTTGTTTCGGCAGAAAATCTGCCGCGGTGTAGCCCTTGGCCACATGTCACAGCACAGCACACACACGACACACACACACACACACACACAGGTACACACACATACATTTCTGATTGGTGAAACCAATCAGCAGAGGGAGAAATCTGGACTCCAGACTGTGACCACTACAGGGAGAAAAACTTTAGTTTGTTTACAGCCTGAGATGATTTTTCACTAAGATGAAACATGAAATGAACTTTGATAGTTCAGTGTGGGAAAATCCTGCCACTGCAAAAGCATAGCACAGTAAGAGAGAGGAAGGAATAAATAAATAAAACGAAAATTAATAAATGTGCAGAATACTTGTGGTCAAGTAGGTGAAGATTCAACTGTAATGTGATGTTCCCATATTTCTTGTTTTTTTCAATTACCCAATAAAAGCTAAAGATGCCACAGAGATAAGGTAAAATATAAATAAACAGACAACAACTACTAGAGGAAGCACAAGGGGGATGTAAGAGGGTTTTAAAACAATTTCAGGAAATCTCAAAGTTCAAAAGAAAGAAAGACAAAAAAGGCATGGAAAGACAAAAACAAACACCAAAGCACAACTAAAGAAAGAGAGAGAAAAAAGCAGTAAAATTAGCAAAAGAAAAAGAAATAGGAGCACAGCAAGAAGGTAAGGCAGAATAAAGACGGAAAGGA
>NW_026117020.1:0-20918 GCF_001640805.2 Lates calcarifer
TTGGACAATGTGAGAGCTGATATGTTTGGATGAGGGTGGTCCCAACTGGCTGACCTGGGGTCAGCATCATAACTCCTGAGGTAGAAATTCCTCAGGCTCGGTCCAAGGAGAACCCAACAAAGGTAAGAGGTAGACCAGGATGCCTTTGTTGGCAGACTCTGGAAGCAATACTGGCCAAATGACTGGTTCACGGGCCTGCTGACCACAAGGGCACATTCCAGACATTCTACCCTCAGACAGTGACGTCCTGGTGAGTTTACGGAGGACAGATGTCCTCTTCACAACCTGTGTGGGCGGGGGGTGGGGGGTGGGGTGGCAGAGACTGAGCAGAGAATCTTTTGATATCATTGTTCTTTTCCCACTTCCAGACTTGCTGTGGTCTGAACTCTGGTGAACACTCTGTATGAGTCCCTGTGAAGCTCATCCATCTAAAAGCAGCCAGAAGTTTATTTAGACTCTGATGTTGGCCCAGGAAAAATAACTTTAGACCCTGCAGGCCTTGCAGCTTGTAGTTCCAAGGTCAGGTCATCTGAACTATGGAACAGAGCTCAAGCCATCATGTCAGAAAAAAAGCCATCCTGCTGTAGTGTCCTTGAGCAACAAGAATCAGAGCAAGGCCTCTTCTAGCCAAATTACATAAATATAGATCTACATTTTGTCATTACCTCCAGATACTTTTGGAATATAGCCATGCAGACAGTTTGGTTTTATTTGCCTAAGTTTTGAAATATCATTCTCTGACATTTCTGCTTCCACCTAAAACAATGTAAGAGAATGGAAATTCATTTGAAATGGTTTCAGCAGCAATGCCACAGATCCTATGTCTTTCCAGAAACGTGTCCCAGTTATTCAGAGTAGTGAGAACAATTGTCTCTGGAAAAAGAGGTAGCTGTTGAAATTTTTAAAGCTGCACAAAACGATATTTTTTATGTGAACATCTGGTCAAATGACTACATGTAGTGTGAGGGTAGCCACTTGGAGTGTTGGAGCCCACGGGGGAATTACTTATCGAAGGTTTTAGCGTCTTTCAGCCTCATTGTTTTCATTTTACTACTACTGCCCATAGCTTTACTGTTTGCAGCTTCAAATGAATGCTAATGTTTGTCCACTGTAAGTGTAAATAGGCAGCTGTTTGTTTAACACAACAACTTCATTAAGTAATCAAAGTCTGTGTTGTGGTTACAATTTATTGTGCTGCCCCCATGTGGTCAAAAAGGCACATACTGCTTTAAGTACCATTTTTAAAATGCATTAATTAATCAAATAATAACTTCCTAATGAAACGTACTAGTGTTTTTTTAAAATACTGAAAGTACATGAAACAACGTTATCAAAGCTACAGCCATTACTGGCAGATTAACTTGCCACCGTTGCTCTCGTGACCCTTCCCTTGCAGGCTGCAGAGGTCTCTTAAGAGTCTCCCTGTGAGCTCCATAGGTGAAATTAAATTAACCTCTACTGTATTGGGGTGAAGGCAGAAATCCTAGAGACAGTTAAAAACTTTTTTTTGTCATTTTGATGGAGACTTAAAAAAAAAAAAAATCAATAAATGAAAGTAGTGGTAGTAGCAGTAAAATAGCAATACTAGTGGGTTGGATGAAAAATTTCAGCTTTTATCTTCTCATTACCAAGCAATCAGTGTGTATCACTGCAAATCTGCCAAGTCAATTACCTGCCCTTCTCTTCAAACTTAAATTTGTCCCAAAGGGTCAGCACTCACATAACTTTGATTGAGTTCCACCAGGTGCACATACAGTATTTAGACATGGTATTTTCCTTCATCTGATTCACATCCTGAAATGGCTGTTTTATCTGGAATTTTCTCTGAATAAAGCAGCTGCACAAACAGGAAAAGCAATTTGTGTGCATGCGATGCTAAGTGCCAAGGCTTCCTCCGACACATTTGACTCTCAGCGAAATGTCAGCGACAGTTTAGAGTTCCATTCCTGATCCAGTTTCCCTCCTGCAGAGTGAAGACTTTCATTATGGAGCTTGCTATAGAAAGACGATCTCACTCCAATTAACCTCTGTCTTCTGTGGATGGAGATAGAAGCTTTGTGCAGCATGTGTGATGAAACACAAGCCTCATATCCCCAGTGTAAACACAGCAATTATTGGAGGGATTTTTGCACAGAGCCTTCTGCAATGACAGACTACAAAGGGTTCTGTCTCAGTGGTGGTGTGTTTGACTTCCTTTCCCGCACACATGATTTGTCTTTCAGTCAGGCACGACCATGGGTGGAGCAGCTACTTCCTGCGCAAAAGGCAGAAAAGACTGAAGGGGTTAAAAGGGAGCCCACTGACCCACATAAACAAGCACTCTCATTCATGGCCTCTGTTACTCCCTCATTGCTAAAGCCTGACTCACAAACGTTCAAACACCACTGAAGTGCCCCCCCCCATCACCACTACCACACTTTTCTCCTTCTCCCACATAATTCACCCACTCTAGAAAAGCTCTCTCTCGTATCCTCCCCTCAGTTTGAAAGTCACCATTCACACCCTATTCACTTCATACAGAATCATACTGTACATACAGCGTACGTGAGCAGTGACACATACTGTATACTCACACGCACACATACACCGATACACTCAGTCTTTCCTACACAGACACACACCCTGGGAGAGGGAGAGGAGGTCAACATAACTCTTCTCTCAAGAATGCAGAAGAAGTTTATGTTGCCATTGGAAAGGGAGAGAGGCATCTTGTGTGAGCTCAGATGAGCAATTATCCTTTTCAACACACAGACAAAAAAAAGAGGGCCCTTTTTCTGGGAACGTGCCTCCCACCAATATTTCTCCTAGCAGCCGCAGGAGTACAGCAACATTTGCACTAAATGGGCAAACGTCGATCTGTCACTCGGTAGGAATGTGTTATTTTTACCGTGACTATTTTTACCTCCACTTATTTCCATGGCGCCAAGTAATAACATTTTGTTTGGACACATAAAAGTGGAACCAGAAAAGGTTCTTGAGGTATTGGTTTTCAGATGTTATTGCACTTTGCATGCAAGTTACATAGGCCTTTATATATGGTGGATATTACATTTTGAATTATGAGCATTGGTGCTCACTTGGTTTATGGTCCCATCTTACTAAGATGTGGTGACATAACATAAAGTCATGCCATTATAAACACAGAGTAAATGAGATATTATAGGCCATCCAGATAGAACAAAACACCACTAATACAGGCATCTGTCTCTGTTAATTAATGATAGTAACCTATCTCTGTTTGAAGAGGTTCACACAGCTTTATAGCTGTGGGTTTTGGGGGTTGTGTAAAGCAAGCTTCTGCACTGTAACCAATTACTCTCATAGCGACTTTTATGAAGAGTCGAAATAAACATTCAGGGCTGTAATCTTAAATAGGACCAAACCCTTTACTCCCATATACAGCCAAATATGTGTATGTGCATGGATGTTTGCAAATGCAACACACACAAGCTTGTAAGACACATACAAACACACGCAGTCTGGCACCAGCAACCGATCCTTCCTCTCCTTTCGCTGATAGACAGTGTTTACAACTGAATTCTCACAGTCGATCACTGATGCTGTCCCGGGCCAACATTTTAACAGCCGGTCTGTTTATGTGGCCCTCATCTGTAGCAGGGTGGCAGGTTTTCCTTTACGATCACTGTTTACATCTCCTAATCTATCTCCTCTCTCTCTCCCTCTGTGTCTTTGTGTTTATCCTGTCCTCTACACACTCTTCCTTCCCTCCGCCAAAGATTAATTGAATTGTTTTCTGGCATCTCCACTCGCAATGTGAATAAATGAGAGGCATGTGAGTGTTTACAGTTCATTTCTCGAGTTGGCAACTCAAACAGACTTTGTGTTTTGCCTTGCCTCTGCAATCCCTAGAAAGAAAATAAGGGTGCAGGAATGAAAGATTAGAAGCTACAAATAGGTTTCTTCATAAGAAAAAAAGTCCTTACTTACACGTCAGAGAGGGTTTTGTCAGCTGTTTGAATCGGAAGTTGAGGATAACATGAGGATATGGATATAAAAAGAAGTATAAGTGAAAAGAAACTTTGAATCAAGGCATCATCAGTCTGTTTAGGCAACAGCTTAATGTGAAATATAGGCTTCTGTGTTGTGATAAACCTGTATCCTTTTCAAGACTACAACCTGACACAGCCTTCTTTTATAAAATGTTCCTAAAATCTTGGAATACACATCATCTAAGACTTTATCCCCACAAGATATTTTCTCAAAAATGTTCCAAAAATCCTGGGGAAACTCATACAGCATTTTTATAAATGAGGCCCATGATCCTGGACACTGATAGTTACTTTCTGTTTGGCTTGTCAAAAATGCATTGCCTTTTTGCCTCCTTTCCCTTCTCAACCTCCCTCTCCTTCCCTCTGACCGTGTTTTTAGGATGGTTGGCAGACAGAGCTTAGTGTAGAAAGAGACAAAACCCCTCCAGACAGGATGGGAGCCCTTATTTACTTTACAGATAAGGATTGTGGGTAGTGGAGGGAGCGAGGCGTGCTGGCATGTTGGCTTGTTTTCGGGAAGTTTCTGGGATGTCTATGATAAGAACACAATTCGGGAGGGGAGGCTGTTTCCAAACAATTAAAGACTACATAAAACCCAGTATTATATGTTGGTGGTTTCTTGTCTGACATACATCTCTGTCAGATGAACTCAGGCAGCCTACGTCCTTGTTGACGCCACCTGTCATGTGTCAAATGTGCTTTGAATTGATTTTAAACTGGACATCATTAGTTGTATAAAACCATGTATACAACCATTTTCATACAATTGAATAATCAAGACTTTGGTCAGCTTGGTTATGTTTGCATTTGTACTACTGAGTAGCAAAGTTTGTTACTTCAGCTAACCACCTAGCAATTATCTTTAGCTCACTATTTAAACTGTTTATCTATGCTTTAACGATTTATTCATCAGCTATTTCACGTTTACCCTTATCTTACTATTTAACTTGTTGTCCATTATTCTTCCACTGTTTATTCATCAGTTTTAGCTAACTACTTCGACTGCTTATCTATATCTTGACTAATATTAACTGTTTATACTTTTTTATGCTTTTTTTTTTTTTTTTTAGCAATTTAAAGCTAGCTATTTATTTACGCATTATGTTTAGCCAGCTAACTATTTCAGCTAACAGTATATTCATTGCCTTAAGCAAATTAGTTTCACCATTTGTTCATTACTTTTAGCTAATTCAACCATTTGTCTAGTAGCTAACTATTTCAACCATTTACTCATTAATTTTTGCAAACAGTTGGAATTGAAACAGGTTGAACTGTTTAGATACTCATTTGCTACTATTGTTTTCTTTCACTCTTAAGTGCAACGTAGTGTTAAAGTGATACAGCTGACATAAAAGGATATTTTTTCTAAGTACCTAAGTACTATTTTTCATTAATATGTTGATCTATCTCCTTCAATATGCCTGGTTGGGAATCACTGTTCTGTTGAACCAGAATTTGTATTTAAACATCTCACTGTACAAGCATACTGTATGCTGATAAAAGCAGACACAGACACGTCAGCTTCTGAGTACTGTACACATAAAACAGCCCTTTAATCTTTGCAGAGGGGAGAGCAGGAATGCATATTTATTGGTGTGGCGTGTCTATGCCAGTCGAGCAAGACCCAGCTCAAGTGTTAAGTGTGTTGAGTGAGAATTACAGCCGTGTCTGATCATTATAATTATAAAGTTCAGGGTAGCTTGCACTCTATTCATCATCACTTGGAGGTAGCTCATATCTTTCACACTCTGAGTAATTTGGCTGATAAATGGGGTTGGTTGAGCTGGACACAGTAAAGGTCCAACAAAAGTGCTGAATTTTTTCAGAGCTGAATATCTATCTTTTTTGTGTGTGCACAGTTGTACTTTTACCCAAGACTGTGTGTGATGTGATGAGGCATGACTGAGGGACCATCTCCAAATCACAGCCTTTGAACACTATCAAAGCAACTGAGCTGTTGATCACGAGTGTGAGTTGACCCCCCCTTTTATTTTTAATACTCATGCTCACATGTGATGTGCACTGGAGCATGCATGTGTTTGAGGTCCTCAAATGAGCCAAATTGCTATCTCCTCCCCTTCCCATCATTCCCACTCATATTTACTCTTCCCGCTTCGGTTGCTGTTGCATCCTTTGTAGACATATCCATCAACACAATGCACGCAAAGCCTAGATACCTCAATGGAACTGGGATGAAAACAAGGCCTTTAAGCATTCCCAAACATCCTGCTCAAGTCCAATGATGTTCATTCCTCCAATCTGTGATTCGTCTGCTTGCTGACAGACAAGATGAGCGAGATAGATGAAGACACCTGTGAAGAGAGGAGCTGTCAAAAAGCATGGCATGACTATCTTACACAGCAAGTTGGTTATCAAGACCGAAATTACGGTTCACTTTCTCTGAACAGCATGAAATGATGAAGATGCTTTCTTGTATGTGTGTGTGAGTGTGTGTAGATGGAATAGATAAATAAGGAGAGATGGAGAAGGAGAGGGAGTGAGTGAAAGGTTTTGCCTATGCTCACTTTCATCGTGAAAAAAATGAGTTTCTATTTCATAACAGGACTGCTGTGCCCTCGTACAGCGTAAAGAACCCAGTCGGACAGCAGTATTTCATTAACATCAAAGATGTGAGTCAGGTGCACTGCAGTTTCAACTTGTGTTGTACAACAAATCAGCAATTAGTACATTCTTGTGCTTTGGCATCATCATCATCCTCATCCTCTCTGGTTTAATTTAACTTACGTAAGAGTTTCCCTCTTACCGCAGCATGCCTGCTTTGTTTGGATGCTTTAGCAATGATTATGTGGGTGAAACTGACCTTGTGAATGTTTATACCCTGTAGTGTTTACATGTTTACGAGTGTGTGTTTACGAGATAGCGACTGTGATCACTCACTGGACTAAAGATAGATGAAGGCAGTAGTTTATTTATATGTTTATTTATTTATTTTTTCATATGCCTTTCCTAAAGGCATTGACACACGTTGTAACTTTTTGGGCAATGTAACTAGCAACTATATTTGGGGCTAGCTCAGCTTTTAAAGGTGCAATAGTTGATATTTTACTGACTCTTTGCACAATTTCACAGATATATCAGCAGGGGTCTGTAAGTGTTGCTGATCAGTACCAGTCGTTTATTTTTATCTCAATGGTTGCACAGATTTCAAGCTTTCTAAACTGTGTATTTGCTGAAGAAACAAGGTTCAGGCAATAATAATCCTCCATACACTTTCCTCACAGCATACATATTGGCTTGTCAATGTAGGGAAAGCACAGGTGTAACCAATAACATTAATGATGACTGCATTCCATGTAGGTGTGCCAGTAGGCCAGCCAGTGAGCCAGCATGCACAGTGTCAGAGCCCTGGCACTCAAATAGTTGAACAGAATGCTGCCATAATTGTGATTAGTCACACCTGTGTCCACTGTGAGAAACATTTGCCAGGTGACACTGGACAGTTAAGCTAATCTACCTAACATTAGTGACTATATCATTGTTTGACTTGCTGACATCTAACTAGCTTTACTTATGTGGCAGCAAGTCACTTTGTGCTTGATAGAGATGTGAATTAATGTAAACTAAGTAAGCTCAGTATATATATATATTGAATATTGTGCTGATGATGCTTCAGCTCATTTCATTTCCATGTCACTTACATAAATGCTTGTAAAGTTGGGTGCTGTGGAGGAGGACAAACATTTGCTAGAAATGTTGTCTATAATTACCAATGATTACTAAGTCTCAAAAGATGATATTTTATTTTGTACATGTAAGTTATCTTGATTGAGACCCAATATGAATTTTGTGTGCCCAAGATGATAATTTGTATCTTGTATGCATGACATCTTTGCCAAGATATTTGATCCTTTATCCTAAAAATATGTTGTAAAGGTTACTTTTCATTGTATTTGTAGTTTTACGACACTGCCAACAACGGCAATGAAAAGGAACTGGTCTGACCCAATGTTTGGAGAAAAATCTGTCAATCTTGTTACCCAGATTCAAACTAATTTGTGGGTAGACATCCACTTTGCTGAAGTTCCCTTGTGTAGCCCTGTTCTGTGACTATAGAGGCCCATCAAGATTCCCATTGGCTAACTATTGCCTTGTTCTCCTTTAAGTCTTTGTTTCTATAACTAACTCCAACTGACAGCAACTGACCTAAGCAGCCAACATCATGCTAATGATTAAAAGAAATTGAAAAGTAGAAACCTGCATGAAGTAGGTAGGTGGGCCATGTGCAAAATGTTTCTCAATTACGTCTCACCATTACTGAACCACATCATTTCAAACAGTGCTGCGAGCTGGTTTCAAATGTTGCCTCTCTAGCATTGGCAGGAAATTGGAAACAGCCAAAAAATAATATTTTTCCGGCATTAAGGATGATGGATTACAATTTATCTCAAACAATGGGTCTCTAAATCCTTTATCCTGTGAAAACTGGCTTAAATATACCCTTTAATCGATTTGATGAAAGATTAACTACCTTGCATGAGTTCATGCTGTTGAGCTCTGTCTCTACAATTATCATGTGTTCAAATGAAGTCAGTTCATTATTGAAGGCAGATGTTCATTTAGCTGACACTGCTAATTGCCACTCTCCTCCTGTGTATGTGTGTGTGAGAGTAAATGAATGTGTATATGTGTGTGTGTGTGTGTGTACTCAAAACACACAGCAGGCAAAAATCTCAAAGACAGCCAGAAGTGATCCAATCTGACTCCAGGCCATCTGTCTCTGCCAGAAGAAATGATAGAGGGAGCAGTGATAAATTATTTCTCTGCTTGTGATCTTCGGGGCAGCATTCTTCCTTTTCCACAAGCATATGTGACCCCTGTCTTCCTTTTTTTAATATACTGCCTTCCTCCAGACACACGTTTTATCTTCTTCCAAACGTACCAGCTCCTCACCCGTGTTTTCCTGTGGTTGGGCCTGCGTGTTGTGTCGTGTGGCCATGTTTCAGATGTATCCCCAAGGCCTCCATAACCAGCAGATGGGTATAACGGGGTCCATGAGCATTTTGAGCTCCATAACTAAGATCATGTGATGATGTGACACCCAAGGGACGACAAAGGGAAAGACTGATCTCATCCCCTTTCCGTATAAGTCACCTCCCTTGTTTAGGCTGTGTAAATCTGGAAAAAAAGAAAAAAAAACAGATGCTGAAGCAATTTAAAGTGGAGTTTGTGAGGAATTAGGGATGGGAATTCTCTGTGGTGGCTGCACCCTTAAGCCAGACCCACACTGGTCTCACATTGCCAGACCTGTCTCCAAACTGCAATTGCCCTGTGCCAGTGCAGGAGAAAGGGCTGGCAGAACCCACCATCAGTGGTATTGAAAGTGGAAATAAAATGGGGTTTCATTCAGCTAATTTGCATAACCAGTCTGTAGTCTTAGACTAAAATTATTACATTTTTCACATAGAAAGGAGAGGTTTTTTCCGCAGAGTCAAAATAGAGCAGGACTACAACAGATGCAATTTAATACCACTGCCAGATGTCACATCACCATTTTATCTACAACCCTACAATTTTATTTGATGTTAATTTCTTATTTCGTGGAATATAATTTATGTTTCTGCACTGGCAGCACCAACTAGGTTTCCATAACACAAGTGAAGGTTAGCAGTTAAACCTTCCACACTAACAATGGTGACAAAACCTGGCCACCAACAACACTGTAATTAAATCATTTCATGTAATAATCTGAAATTAAGAGTGTTGTCATTTTTCTAAGGGTGATTCATATACACGATGTGTATATAAAATCGTAACGGTGCACAAGTTTCTGATCACCTGTGTGTAGGTGTGTCCTCTGTCATCTCAGCCCCTTATTTCTGTACCAACAGAGGAAATTCAGAAACCTGGATCAGGCGTTTATGTCAAGACCCCATGAGCGGAGCTGGGGGATTTTGGTGTAGTGGCCACATTGGATAATTTAATAACAATTTTGGGGATTGTCATGTGACATGCTCTGGCCGAAAACCAGGTTTACATTTGCCACATGTAAGTGTTATACTTATCAGAAACAGGAAACTAGTGTGCATGTACAGTTTACCATTAAACAGTTTCTGGCCACAGTAACTACAAAAACAAGCTCACTGACACCTAACCTTATTATTTCTAGTATGTAACAAGTGCTGTTTTAGGATTGACCTATTCTAAATTGGCATTATATCAGGTTTTGTGCAGCATGACAAATCATACAGAAATGCTAACTTTTTGCTCTAAAACATCAGTGTGGGCAAACCATTGTGCTATTCATTATAGTAATTTAACATTTCATGTTGATCACACCTCCATAATTTTAAAAGTAAGTGTTGTGTAGGACAACTCATGCTATGAAAATGTGTTAAACAATACGTTGATGACATGTTTTATTACCTGAACAGCATAAATTGCACTCAAACCTGAGTGAAAAAAATTCATATTACAACATTATTTTTAATCAGCAACAGTTTTAACCTCTAAGAAATGTGTCAGTTAAGCAAATAAAAGTAGTGCATAGCTGGCACATGTACGACAGCTCCCTCAGCAATTGCGCTGTCTTTCATTTTCCAGCTTTAACTCCTCCACCTCCAGCCCTCAGTGTCCTTGAAGGCCTCGCTTATCCTCCCCTCCTTGATTTGGCTACCACCCATGTACCCACATGAGGTCATTCAATCTTTGATGTGAAGATGTTTGGCACTGCCACTCATGAAAAGGAGCTGTACTGTCTTTGATCACAGTTTTAATGCAAGTGATGGATCAGAGTTTATGTGGTAGCTGTCTGCCGCCATCCTCCTCTAGCTCCCTCACAGCTGGTCCTCTGCTTCCCCTGCGGCTTCCTCCTTAACTCTGACACCTGTGTTTGGCTCCTTTGACAGGTAAATCATGACAACGACCTTGCAAAGCTTTCACTGAACTACTCAATCTACTGTACTCTGCCTAGCCCACATACCCTCGATCTATGTCTTTCGCCACCAGCCTATGATGGCCAGACCCAACGATCATACCAGTGATGAAATGGTCTGTCCCCGCATACAAGCATCATGACTGGGAAAACTAATTAGACCAGGGAAGATGGGGGTGCAAGTAGGGGAGGGTTAGGCATGGGCATGTATGACTTTACAGGCAGCCAGAAAAGTTATGTTTAGATAGGGGGAACAGAAAAACATACATGTGCATTGACAAGTGGACTTTCACGTGCCATAATGTTGTGTTAATAGGTAAAACAAGCAGCTCTGTGTATGAAAAAGCTACGTCACTAAGTGAGGCACCTTTAGCAGCTGTGAATTTAAACATAAATACACACAACATGCCACATATAAACACACAGGGACACACAAACCACATGTCGGCACAAGCAACAAGTGATAGAGCACTGCGCAGGGCTGCGGGCAGATAGGTGACTCACTCACACACACAACTCACGTGTCACATTCTGGTTTTAGGGTCAGGTCACCTGAACACCTGTGCACATGGTACCAGCTCTTTCCACTTTATCATCCCCAATGGTCAACTCCTACCATTAGCATTTGACTTAACGGCTGTTAAACACACACACAAGATGCCTTTCTATGGAGACAAAAACAGCAAGGAGGTGAGCAAGTCCATGTTCTCCGTTGAAGATGGGATGTGAGGGGCTCTATGCGTGCAAAGCCTCCATTCATCATTGTCAGTAGCCTTGTGTTGTCTTGCCAACCCCCAAAAAGCTTGGGGATGAACCACTGACTCCTGTAAAAGGGGTTTCCACTTAGCCATGGCTCAATAAAAAAAGGGCCACTGCACTTAGTGTGCTGTTAATTACTCCACTTCAAGTGAAGCAAAACCCCCGTTAAGTTAACATAATGGACTCTGTCACCACTTCCTCTGGGTAAATGATGGGGTTGTTGTCAGCGCAAGACTTTTAGATACATATCTAAGGATTATTTAGAACTAGGTCTCATGAAACAGCAAATTGTTTTTACAATTATCCTCTTCCTCTTCTCCAAGTTTGTATTTGTTGTTTGCTTGTTAACCTTTCATTCTTATCTTGCCAAGAAATATATGTATATATGTTAATATAGATATATTGCTGCATGCCTGTTGAAAAATATGGATGGCACAGATTGGTGTCTTTATCCCACTGCAGAAGTAATTTGAATCAAATTTCAGGCAGGGTTTAAAAACTTGGGAACCGGAAACGGCATGATGAGAGTCTTCAGCCACACTAGTAGTTCTGTGAGGCTGTCCAATGGATCTATTAAAGACAGAGCACACCTTCGCAGGTGTTTTCACTTTGGCTAATTAGACCTCTGCTCAGGTTGAAGTTGGGCGGAGAAACACTTGAATTACGGGAGCTCACCAAACTACATGAACCAATAAGAATGATAAAAGTGTGACCTTCCAACTTTGTCAGGTAAAACAAAACTAATAGGAGAGTTAGAGAGAGAGAGAGGTCAGTCAAGTCTGCAGGTCTACACACAGTCCTCAGAAGAGCTAATCAGCCTGCAAGTGAAAACACCTGTTTGGGTGGACCGTAGGCTTTAAAGCAAGCTGAATACAGCACAACTGGCCAGTCTTAATGCCAGCTTACCCCAGTGGCACACTGTGTTTCTGCAGCAATAAAATCCCATACCATCTAACAAACATTTGCCATTATGAAAAAAGGAAGGATACCTCAAACCACAAACAAATTGAGTTACTCTAACACTCTTTGTAATATGAATTTTTAGGCCATGAAGGTTTTTAATTAGCAAAGCTAATAACAATTTAAACATGACATTTAGCTGGTAAACCATGCTTATCATCTTATGTAAGTTTGTTAGAACAATATTTGTTAATTAGCACTGCAGGTATTTGGTCTTAAACTTAAGTATTGGAAAATGTTTGGCGATGGTGCTAGATGAGAAATCTGGGGAACTGCTGTCTGGGAATGTTTGTGCCAATGAATCTAGTAGTTGTCAAGATATTTCAGTCTGGACCAAAGTGGGACTGACTATTACTACTATCCCTAGATCCCCAACACCACCATGGCTAAAAAAAGATATATCCGAGTGGAAAAGGACTGACCCATCTCTGTGTTTTAGAGGTCATGTAAGCATACAAACAAAAACTTGTCTCCAGGGTGGAAGTGTGCGTGAGGCTGAGAATATCTGGCCTAGTTTTGAACCAGCCTTCTCTAAATTAGCACTCTTCTCTCAAGGGCAGCTGGCCTCAATGCTCGTTGGTCTTTTTAGAGACAAATGTGTGCGTGTTTGTGCATGTGTGTATATGAGTGTGTGTTTGCACCCCTGTGGTTTTCCACATGACTTTGAAACAGATATTATTGGTCTAGTGAGGATGCAAGCAAATGAAGACTTTGCCTCTTTTCAGTTTGAATGTAAAGTGAATTAAAGCTGCGAGCAGCGTTGAACGGGCCCTCGCACCCGGCGCCCGTCGGGGGAGCGGCGACCGCGGGACCCCGGCAACCGCGGGGTCAACGCAGGTCGCAGGGCACACGCTGGCGTAACAGTTCACACTTCCGAGATGTAAAAATTTTAAATAAAAGCTTTTATGCTAATTATTTTCTGTGATAATATTTTTCAGAGCTCATCATCTGTGACAGCTCTTGGCTCTCCTGACTGTAACCTCTCTGTGGCAGCTTCTCACAGACTCAATCAACTCCTCTTCCCCTCCCCCCTCAAACACAAACACACAGACACACACACACAGAGACCCCCTCCCAAAAGGAGATAAAACTCAGTTTTAACTTGAGTTTACAAGCTTTGAGCTTTGAGCAAAAGCATTTTTTTGCAAGTTCTGTTATTGGGTGCATATATAAATCATTTATGCTTAAACAAGGGTTATAATGAAGTTATTTGAACAGTGAATATCTCATCTGCCTAAAGTCAGGGCGAAGCCACTAACCAGCTGTAGGGATGGGTATCATTAGGATTTTATCTTTATCCATACAGACCCCTATCAGTCCAGCTCAGACTGTTACTGGTTTAAGAGAGTGAAGTTTATAGCAATTTGCAAAATTTGGAGATTAGTGACAAACTAACCAGTTAGACTACATACAGACAAGCTTTCATTTTAGCTGTTAGTAACAGTTTGCCATGAGCTTGACCAGCGTGCTGTGCTTCGTGTTAAACATGTCATGAGACTGTGGACAACGTTTGAGCCAGCTTTGACATCTGCAGATATGAGTTTCTGAAGAGGGGCCTGCTGAGGTTAGATGTGCTGAATAATATCCATTTTCATATCAGAAAAAACACTGCATTAAACATTGTCTTAGCTCACTGAGCTGAGGTCAACAGGTAATATAACCAACCTGTGAGGTGGCTCACCCCCGTAAGATAAACACATAAATGATCCCTGATAGAACCGATAATTAAAGGCACATCAGTGACAGGGAATGCTATTAAAACTAAACTATAAACTGGTGACATTAACTGCAAAAGAAGATTTTTATTGATACATTTCAGGTAGAATTTAGTTTTCAATAAGGAAAATGCTGTAAGAAACCTGAATTTGTTGCAACAAATTTAAAATAAAAGCTTTTATGCTAATTATTTTCTGTGATAATATTTTTCAGAGCTCATCATCTGTGACAGCTCTTGGCTCTCCTGACTGTAACCTCCCTGTGGCAGCTTCTCACAGACTCAATCAACTCCTCTTCCCCTCCCCCCTCAAACACACACACACAGACACACACACACAGAGACCCCCTTCCAAAAACCCATCAAAGAGTAATACAATGGCTCCATCTGTAGGATAAAGTAGAGAGTCGCAACAGGAAGTTACCCCAAAATCTGAGGTTTCAAACAGGAAGTTGGGTTTCCGAACTTTGACGGGCCAGAACCGGCACACGCTTCGACCCAAACTCACAATTTTCGGAGGACTTCTTCCAAAAATTGTCAAGGAGGGGCTGACAACATTTGAAGTGAATCTGGTCACCCGTCTAGAAACTGGACATCACACTATAAAATATGTCATTTCCTGCTATAAATAGGTGGTGCTACAACAATTGTATGAATATTGACATATGGATGTGTGCAGATAGGTACCATTAACAATCCTGTAAAGTTTGATGCAGTTTGGACAAAGTATGGCCGAAATATAGCAAAAATAAAGCAACTTCCTGTTTCGTGGCGAGTAATCGAACTTTGAGGGGCCATAACTTCCACGCCCTTCAACAAAAACTCAAAATCTGCCGCAATTTAACATCGTCTATGTCTTAAGAACATACTATTAAGTTTTGAAGTCAATGGGATAATGCGTCTAGGACTAGTTCGCGTTCAAGCGACCCCTGGAAATGGCCAAAAACACACAATTTTTTCACCTTCCGGTCAAAATAAAAATACTTTCTGTTGGGTTTAGAATATGGCTCCAAGAGACTTTTTGGTGCGTCATGGGATGTTACATATGTGTGCAGATTTTCAGATTTTTAGGCGCAACGGGCTTGAGGGGCTGTTCCGTTTAAAAATGTAGGTGGCGCTACCGAGGGCATTTTACCACGCCCATGCTCAAGACCCCTAAATTATTAAATTTTTCGCCGTGCCTGACGCGTCTGCAAATTTTGGTAAGTTTTCACGCATGTTAAGGCCCTCAAAAAGCCGATCTAAGAGGCGGAAAAAGAAGAAAAAAAATAATAATAATAATAATTAAAGCTGCGAGCAGCGTTGAACGGGCCCTCGCACCCGGCGCCCGTCGGGGGAGCGGCGACCGCGGGACCCCGGCAACCGCGGGGTCAACGCAGGTCGCAGGGCACACGCTGGCGTAACAGTTCACACTTCCGAGATGTAAAAATTTTAAATAAAAGCTTTTACGCTAATTATTTTCTGTGATAATATTTTTCAGAGCTCATCATCTGTGACAGCTCTTGGCTCTCTTGACTGTAACCTCCCTGTGGCAGCTTCTCACAGACTCAATCAACTCCTCTTCCCCTCCCCCCTCAAACACAAACACAAACACACACACACACACACACACACACACACACACAGATACCCCCTCCCAAAAGGAGATAAAACTCAGTTTTAACTTGAGTTTAAAAGCTTTGAGCTTTGAGCAAAAGCATTTTTTTAAGTTCTGTTATTGGGTGCATATATAAATCATTTATGCTTAAACAAGGCTTATAATGAAGTTATTTGAACAGTGAATATCTCATCTGCCTAAAGTCAGGGCGAAGCCACTAACCAGCTGTAGGGATGGGTATCATTAGGATTTTATCTTTATCCATACAGACCCCTATCAGTCCAGCTCAGACTGTTACTGGTTTAAGAGAGTGAAGTTTATAGCAATTTGCAAAATTTGGAGATTAGTGACAAACTAACCAGTTAGACTACATACAGACAAGCTTTCATTTTAGCTGTTAGTAACAGTTTGCCATGAGCTTAACCAGCGTGCTGTGCTTCCTGTTAAACATGTTATGAGACTGTGGACAAGGCTGAAAATATTACTTTACTAACTACTTGCCGAACAGGCGCTTTGACAAAGAAAAGGTAAAGGCCAGCAGCTTTTACTTTTCAATGCACTTGTCGTCAACTTGAGTGGCTTATATTCAGCTGGTTCACCTCGACGCCCGTGGACCTAGTGCACTTTTCCTGTCGCCGTACACTGAGTAACACGAAAAAATCAGCTGACCCCGTGTGAAATTTCCTAACTGATCAAAACCAAACTGTAAAGACAGCATCAATCCACGCTCAGCTTTGGTCAAGGGGAGACATATGGGAGAAGATGAGTAGAGAGATGGAAAGAAACAGAAAGGGTGATGGAGAAAGATTACATGAATTCAAAATAACCTACAATTCCTTAAAATTAATTTGAAGCCAGTTTAATTTTTTGAGCCAGCTTTGACATCTGCAGATATGAGTTTCTGAAGAGGGGCCTGCTGAGGTTAGATGTGCTGAATAATATCCATTTTCATATCAGAAAAAACACTGCATTAAACATTGTCTTAGCTCACTGAGCTGAGGTCAACAGGTAATATAACCAACCTGTGAGGTGGCTCACCCCCGTAAGATAAACACATAAATGATCCCTGATAGAACCGATAATTAAAGGCACATCAGTAACAGGGAATGCTATTAAAACTAAACTATAAACTGGTGACATTAACTGCAAAAGAAGATTTTTATTGATACATTTCAGGTAGAATTTAGTTTTCAATAAGGAAAATGCTGTAAGAAACCTGAATTTGTTGCAACAAATTTAAAATAAAAGCTTTTATGCTAATTATTTTCTGTGATAATATTTTTCAGAGCTCATCATCTGTGACAGCTCTTGGCTCTCCTGACTGTAACCTCCCTGTGGCAGCTTCTCACAGACTCAATCAACTCCTCTTCCCCTCCCCCCTCAAACACACACACACAGACACACACACACAGAGACCCCCTTCCAAAAACCCATCAAAGAGTAATACAATGGCTCCATCTGTAGGATAAAGTAGAGAGTCGCAACAGGAAGTTACCCCAAAATCTGAGGTTTCAAACAGGAAGTTGGGTTTCCGAACTTTGACGGGCCAGAACCGGCACACGCTTCGACCCAAACTCACAATTTTCGGAGCCAGTCTTCCAAAAATTGTCAAGGAGGGGCTGACAACATTTGAAGTGAATCTGGTCACCCGTCTAGAAACTGGACATCACACTATAAAATATGTCATTTCCTGCTATAAATAGGTGGCGCTACAACAATTGTATGAATATTGACATATGGATGTGTGCAGATAGGTACCATTAACAATCCTGTAAAGTTTGATGCAGTTTGGACAAAGTATGGCCGAAATATAGCAAAAATAAAGCAACTTCCTGTTTCGTGGCGAGTAATCGAACTTTGAGGGGCCATAACTTCCACGCCCTTCAACAAAAACTCAAAATCTGCCGCAATTTAACATCGTCTATGTCTTAAGAACATACTATTAAGTTTTGAAGTCAATGGGATAATGCGTCTAGGACTAGTTCGCGTTCAAGCGACCCCTGGAAATGGCCAAAAACACACAATTTTTTCACCTTCCGGTCAAAATAAAAATACTTTCTGTTGGGTTTAGAATATGGCTCCAAGAGACTTTTTGGTGCGTCATGGGATGTTACATATGTGTGCAGATTTTCAGATTTTTAGGCGCAACGGGCTTGAGGGGCTGTTCCGTTTAAAAATGTAGGTGGCGCTACCGAGGGCATTTTACCACGCCCATGCTCAAGACCCCTAAATTATTAAATTTTTCGCCGTGCCTGACGCGTCTGCAAATTTTGGTAAGTTTTCACGCATGTTAAGGCCCTCAAAAAGCCGATCTAAGAGGCGGAAAAAGAAGAAAAAAAATAATAATAATAATAATAATTAAAGCTGCGAGCAGCGTTGAACGGGCCCTCGCACCCGGCGCCCGTCGGGGGAGCGGCGACCGCGGGACCCCGGCAACCGCGGGGTCAACGCAGGTCGCAGGGCACACGCTGGCGTAACAGTTCACACTTCCGAGATGTAAAAATTTCAAATAAAAGCTTTTACGCTAATTATTTTCTGTGATAATATTTTTCAGAGCTCATCATCTGTGACAGCTCTTGGCTCTCCTGACTGTAACCTCTCTGTGGCAGCTTCTCACAGACTCAATCAACTCCTCTTCCCCTCCCCCCTCAAACACAAACACAAACACAAACACACACACACACACAGATACCCCCTCCCAAAAGGAGATAAAACTCAGTTTTAACTTGAGTTTACAAGCTTTGAGCTTTGAGCAAAAGCATTTTTTTGCAAGTTCTGTTATTGGGTGCATATATAAATCATTTATGCTTAAACAAGGGTTATAATGAAGTTATTTGAACAGTGAATATCTCATCTGCCTAAAGTCAGGGCGAAGCCACTAACCAGCTGTAGGGATGGGTATCATTAGGATTTTATCTTTATCCATACAGACCCCTATCAGTCCAGCTCAGACTGTTACTGGTTTAAGAGAGTGAAGTTTATAGCAATTTGCAAAATTTGGAGATTAGTGACAAACTAACCAGTTAGACTACATACAGACAAGCTTTCATTTTAGCTGTTAGTAACAGTTTGCCATGAGCTTAACCAGCGTGCTGTGCTTCGTGTTAAACATGTCATGAGACTGTGGACAACGCTGAAAATATTACTTTACTAACTACTGGCCGAACAGGCGCTTTTACAAAGAAAAGGTAAAGGCCAGCAGCTTTTACTTTTCAATGCACTTGTCGTCAACTTGAGTGGCTTATATTCAGCTGGTTCACCTCGACGCCGGTGGATGTAGACGTGCACTTTTCCTGTCGCCGTACACTGTGTAACATGAAAATATCAGCCGACCCCTTGTGAAATTTCCTAACTGATCAAAACCAAACTGTAAAGACTTTGGTCAAGGGGAGACATATGGTAAGATTACATGAATTCAAAATAACCTACAATTCCTTCAAATTAATTTGAAGCCAGTTTAATTTTTTGAGCCAGCTTTGACATCTGCAGATATGAGTTTCTGAAGAGGGGCCTGCTGAGGTTAGATGTGCTGAATAATATCCATTTTCATATCAGAAAAAACACTGCATTAAACATTGTCTTAGCTCACTGAGCTGAGGTCAACAGGTAATATAACCAACCTGTGAGGTGGCTCACCCCCGTAAGATAAACACATAAATGATCCCTGATAGAACCGATAATTAAAGGCACATCAGTGACAGGGAATGCTATTAAAACTAAACTATAAACTGGTGACATTAACTGCAAAAGAAGATTTTTATTGATACATTTCAGGTAGAATTTAGTTTTCAATAAGGAAAACGCTGTAAGAAACCTGAATTTGTTGCAACAAATTTAAAATAAAAGCTTTTATGCTAATTATTTTCTGTGATAATATTTTTCAGAGCTCATCATCTGTGACAGCTCATGGCTCTCTGACTGTATCCTCCCCTGTGGCAGCTTCTCACAGACTCAATCAACTCCTCTTCCCCTCCCCCCTCAAACACACACACACAGACACACACACACACAGAGACCCCCTTCCAAAAACCCATCAAAGAGTAATACAATGGCTCCATCTGTAGGATAAAGTAGAGAGTCGCAACAGGAAGTTACCCCAAAATCTGAGGTTTCAAACAGGAAGTTGGGTTTCCGAACTTTGACGGGGCCAGAACCGGCACACGCTTCGACCAAAACTCACAATTTTCGGAGGACTTCTTTCCAAAAATTGTCAAGGAGGGGCTGACAACATTTGAAGTGAATCTGGTCACCCGTCTAGAAACTGGACATCACACTATAAAATATGTCATTTCCTGCTATAAATAGGTGGCGCTACAACAATTGTATGAATATTGACATATGGATGTGTGCAGATAGGTACCATTAACAATCCTGTAAAGTTTGATGCAGTTTGGACAAAGTATGGCCGAAATATAGCAAAAATAAACCAACTTCCTGTTTCGTGGCGGAGTAATCGAACTTTGAGGGGCCATAACTTCCACGCCCTTCAACAAAAACTCAAAAATCTGCCGCAATTTAACATCGTCTATGTCTTAAGAACATACTATTAAGTTTTGAAGTCAATCGGATAATGCGTCTAGGACTAGTTCGCGTTCAAGCGACCCCTGGAAATGGCCAAAAACACACAATTTTTTCACCTTCCGGTCAAAATAAAAATACTTTCTGTTGGGTTTAGAATATGGCTCCAAGAGACTTTTTGGTGCGTCATGGGATGTTACATATGTGTGCAGATTTTCAGATTTTTAGGCGCAACGGGCTTGAGGGGCTGTTCCGTTTAAAAATGTAGGTGGCGCTACCGAGGGCATTTTACCACGCCCATGCTCAAGACCCCTAAAATTATTAAATTTTTCGCCGTGCCTGACGCGTCTGCAAATTTTGGTAAGTTTTCACGCATGTTAAGGCCCTCAAAAAGCCGATCTAAGAGGCGGAAAAAGAAGAAAAAAATAATAATAATAATAATAATAATAATAATAATAATAATGAAAA
>NW_026117021.1:0-8122 GCF_001640805.2 Lates calcarifer
ATCTGTGACAGCTCTTGGCTCTCCTGACTGTAACCTCCCTGTGGCAGCTTCTCACAGACTCAATCAACTCCTCTTCCCCTCCCCCCTCAAACACACACACACAGACACACACACAGAGACCCCTTCCCAAAACCCATCAAAGAGTAATACAATGGCTCCATCTGTAGGATAAAGTAGAGAGTCGCAACAGGAAGTTACCCCAAAATCTGAGGTTTCAAACAGGAAGTTGGGTTTTCCAACTTTGACGGGCCAGAACCGGCACACGCTTCGACCCAAACTCACAATTTTCGGAGCCAGTCTTCCAAAAATTGTCAAGGAGGGGCTGACAACATTTGAAGTGAATCTGGTCACCCGTCTAGAAACTGGGCATCACACTATAAAATATGTCATTTCCTGCTAAATAGGTGGTGCTACAACAATTGTATGAATATTGACATATGGATGTGTGCAGATAGGTACCATTAACAATCCTGTAAAGTTTGATGCAGTTTGGACAAAGTATGGCCGAAATATAGCAAAAATAAAGCAACTTCCTGTTTCGTGGCGAGTAATCGAACTTTGAGGGGCCATAACTTCCACGCCCTTCAAAAAAACTCAAAATCTGCCGCAATTAACATCGTCTATGTCTTAAGAACATACTATTAAGTTTTGAAGTCAATGGGATAATGCGTCTAGGACTAGTTCGCGTTCAAGCGACCCCTGGAAATGGCCAAAAACACACAATTTTTTCACCTTCCGGTCAAAATAAAAATACTTTCTGTTGGGTTTTAGAATATGGCTCCAAGAGACTTTTTGGTGCGTCATGGGATGTTACATATGTGTGCAGATTTCAGATTTTTAGGCGCAACGGGCTTGAGGGGCTGTTCCGTTTAAAAATGTAGGTGGCGCTACCGAGGGCATTTTACCACGCCCATGCTCAAGACCCCTAAATTATTAAATTTTTCGCCGTGCCTGACGCGTCTGCAAATTTTGGTAAGTTTTCACGCATGTTAAGGCCCTCAAAAAGCCGATCTAAGAGGCGGAAAAAGAAGAAAAAAAAATAATATAATAATAATTTAAAGCTGCGAGCAGCGTTGAACGGGCCCTCCGCACCCGGCGCCCGTCGGGGGAGCGGCGACCGCGGGACCCGGCAACCGCGGGTCAACGCAGGTCGCAGGGCACACGCTGGCGTAACAGTTCACACTTCCGAGATGTAAAAATTTTAAATAAAAGCTTTTATGCTAATTATTTTCTGTGATAATATTTTTCAGAGCTCATCATCTGTGACAGGCTCATGGCTCTCCTGACTGTAACCTCCCTGTGGCAGCTTCTCACAGACTCAATCAACTCCTCTTCCCCTCCCCCCTCAAACACAAACACAAACACACACACACACACAGATACCCCCTCCCAAAAGGAGATAAAACTCAGTTTTAACTTGAGTTTACAAGCTTTGAGCTTTGAGCAAAAGCATTTTTTTGCAAGTTCTGTTATTGGGTGCATATATAAATCATTTATGCTTAAACAAGGCTTATAATGAAGTTATTTGAACAGTGAATATCTCATCTGCCTAAAGTCAGGGCGAAGCCACTAACCAGCTGTAGGGATGGGTATCATTAGGATTTTATCTTTATCCATACAGACCCCTATCAGTCCAGCTCAGACTGTTACTGGTTTAAGAGAGTGAAGTTTATAGCAATTTGCAAAATTTGGAGATTAGTGACAAACTAAACCAGTTAGACTACATACAGACAAGCTTTCATTTTAGCTGTTAGTAACAGTTTGCCATGAGCTTAACCAGCGTGCTGTGCTTCGTGTTAAACATGTCATGAGACTGTGGACAACGCTGAAAATATTACTTTACTAACTACTGGCCGAACAGGCGCTTTGACAAAGAAAAGGTAAAGGCCAGCAGCTTTTACTTTTCAATGCACTTGTCGTCAACTTGAGTGGCTTATATTCAGCTGGTTCACCTCGACGCCGGTGGATGTAGACGTGCACTTTTCCTGTCGCCGTACACTGTGTAACATGAAAATATCAGCCGACCCCTTGTGAAATTTCCTAACTGATCAAAACCAAACTGTAAAGACTTTGGTCAAGGGGAGACATATGGTAAGATTACATGAATTCAAAATAACCTACAATTCCTTCAAATTAATTTGAAGCCAGTTTAATTTTTTGAGCCAGCTTTGACATCTGCAGATATGAGTTTCTGAAGAGGGGCCTGCTGAGGTTAGATGTGCTGAATAATATCCATTTTCATATCAGAAAAAACACTGCATTAAACATTGTCTTAGCTCACTGAGCTGAGGTCAACAGGTAATATAACCAACCTGTGAGGTGGCTCACCCCCGTAAGATAAACACATAAATGATCCCTGATAGAACCGATAATTAAAGGCACATCAGTGACAGGGAATGCTATTAAAACTAAACTATAAACTGGTGACATTAACTGCAAAAGAAGATTTTTATTGATACATTTCAGGTAGAATTTAGTTTTCAATAAGGAAAACAGTGTAAGAAACCTGAATTTGTTGCAACAAATTTAAAATAAAAGCTTTTATGCTAATTATTATCTGTGATAATATTTTTCAGAGCTCATCATCTGTGACAGCTCATGGCTCTCTTGACTGTATCCTCCCCTGTGTTAGCTTCTCACAGACTCAATCAACTCCTCTTCCCCTCCCCCCTCAAACACACACACACAGACACACACACACACAGAGACCCCCTTCCAAAAACCCATCAAAGAGTAATACAATGGCTCCATCTATAGGATAAAGTAGAGAGTCGCAACAGGAAGTTACCCCAAAATCTGAGGTTTCAAACAGGAAGTTGGGTTTCCGAACTTTGACGGGCCAGAACCGGCACACGCTTCGACCAAAACTCACAATTTTCTGAGCCAGTCTTCCAAAAAATCCTCAAGGAGGGGCTGACAACATTTGAAGTGAATCTGGTCACCCGTCTAGAAACTGGACATCACACTATAAAATATGTAATTTCCTGCTATAAATAGGTGGCGCTACAACAATTGTATGAATATTGACATATGGATGTGTGCAGATAGGTACCATTAACAATCCTGTAAAGTTTGATGCAGTTTGGACAAAGTATGGCCGAAATATAGCAAATTTAAAGCAACTTCCTGTTTTGTGGCGAGTGATCGAACTTTGAGGGGCCATAACTTCCACGCCCTTCAATGAAAAGTCCGAAACTTTTGCAATTTAACTTCGTCTATGTCTTAAGAACAAATTATCAAATTTTGAAGTCAATCGGATAATGCGTCTAGGACTAGTTCGCGTTCAAGCGACCCCTGGAAATGGCCAAAAACACACAATTTTTTCACCTTCCGGTCAAAATAAAAATACTTTCTGTTGGGTTTAGAATATGGCTCCAAGAGACTTTTTGGTGCGTCATGGGATGTTACATATGTGTGCAGATTTTCAGATTTTTAGGCGCAACGGGCTTGAGGGGCTGTTCCGTTTAAAAATGTAGGTGGCGCTACCGAGGCCATTTTGCCACACCCATGCTCAAGACCCCTAAATTATTAAATTTTTCGCCGTGCCTGACGCGTCTGCAAATTTTCAGGAGTTTTGACGCATGTTAAGGCCCTCAAAAAGGCAATCAAAGAGGCGGAAAAAGAAGAAAAAAAATAATAATAATAATAATAATAATAAACCGAACGAAAACAAGAGGGTCCTTGCAACTCGTTGCATGGCCCCGTTGGGCCCACGCAACTCGTTGCTCGGGCCCTAATAATAATAATAATTAAAGCTGCGAGCAGCGTTGAACGGGCCCTCGCACCCGGCGCCCGTCGGGGGAGCGGCGACCGCGGGACCCCGGCAACCGCGGGGTCAACGCAGGTCGCAGGCACACGCTGGCGTAACAGTTCACACTTCCCAGATGTAAAAATTTAAAATAAAAGCTTTTATGCTAATTATTTTCTGTGATAATATTATTCAGAGCTCATCATCTGTGACAGATCATGGCTCTATTGACTGTAACCTCCCTGTGGCAGCTTCTCACAGACACAATCAACTCCTCTTCCCCTCCCCCCTCAGACACACACAGACACACACACACAGAGACCCCCTTCCAAAAACCCATCAAAGAGTAATACAATGGCTCCATCTGTAGGATAAAGTAGAGAGTCGCAACAGGAAGTTACCCCAAAATCTGAGGTTTCAAACAGGAAGTTGGGTTTCCGAACTTTGACGGGCCAGAACCGGCACACGCTTCGACCCAAACTCACAATTTTCGGAGCCAGTCTTCCAAAAATCCTTAAGTCTGTCCTGACAACATTTGAAGTGAATCTGGTCACCCGTCTAGAAACTGGACATCACACCATAAAATATGTCATTTCCTGCTATAAATAGGTGGTGCTACAACAATTGTATGAATATTGACATATGGATGTGTGCAGATAGGTACCATTAACAATCCTGTAAAGTTTGATGCAGTTTGGACAAAGTATGGCCGAAATATAGCAAATTTAAAGCAACTTCCTGTTTTGTGGCGAGTGATCGAACTTTCAGGGGCCATAACTTCCACGCCCTTCAATGAAAAGTCCGAAACTTTTGCAATTTAACTTCGTCTATGTCTTAAGAACAAATTATCAAATTTTGAAGTCAACCGGATAATGCGTCTAGGACTAGTTCGCGTTCAAGCGACCCCTGGAAATGGCCAAAAACACACAATTTTTTCACCTTCCGGTCAAAATAAAAATACTTTCTGTTGGGTTTAGAATATGGCTCCAAGAGACTTTTTGGTGCGTCATGGGATGTTACATATGTGTGCAGATTTTCAGATTTTTAGGCGCAACGGGCTTGAGGGGCTGTTCCGTTAAAAATGTAGGTGGCGCTACCGAGGCCATTTTGCCACACCCCATGCTCAAGACCCCTAAATTCTTAAATTTTTCGCCGTGCCTGACGCGTCTGCAAATTTTCAGGAGTTTTTGACGCATTTTAAGGCCCTCAAAAAGGCGATCAAAGAGGCGGAAAAAGAAGAAAAAATAATAATAATAATAATAATAATAAAATAAACCGAACCGAAAAATATAATCAAGAGGGTCCTTGCAACTCGTTGCATGGCCCCGTTGGGCCCACGCAACTCGTTGCTCGGGCCCTAATAATAATAATAATAATAATAAACAGACCGAAAAAAGAGGGTCCTTGCAACTCGTTGCATGGCCCCGTTGGGCCCACGCAACTCGTTGCTCGGGCCCTAATAATAAATAATAATAAACAGACCGAAAACAAGAGGGTCCTTGCAACTCGTTGCATGGCCCCGTTACGCAACTCGTTGCTCGGGCCCTAAATATAGACAGAAAGATACTGCTGTATCTTTCAAACTTTGCAACTGAAATCTCTTGAGATTAAGATCTTTTTTCTGACACAGTCACACATAAAATCACAGCACATAAAAAAGTCAAAAAATGGAAGGAAGGAAATTGAGGAGTAAAACAGATATACATAACATTTATACACATTTAAGTATATTATCCATTAAATCAGCAAATTTATCTCTGTTGATATGTAGTAATTTTAGATCTAAAATTATGAGTCAATAAAAAATGAATGAACATAATGGTGTTGCATGTTCTCATTTACTTAGTGTTTAATTTCTTCCCTAATGCAGAGGAGTAGCAGCCTCTAGTGTAATTATTTTTGCCTTGCATCTCTGACATGCCTTCCCACTGACGCCCAGATTAAATTGAATGTGTAGGCGCTATGTTGGATTTTAGCCTGATCTCATGTGTCATGTGCCCAGATGAGCTGCTGCATGCGTTCAGATCCGTCATCATCCATGATGAAACCTGGCCTGCTGTCTGTGATTTTAACAAGGCAACAAGGATGAATGCCTGGTGAAATGACTCAAGGGGACCGCTGTTACATGCACTGCAAGGGTCATGTGACACCTGAAGGCACCAGTAGGTTACCTTTTGGTGGCCTTGCTAGCTTGTCTACTTCTAATATAAGAAGGCAATCAGTGAAAAAGCACAAAATATTGAAGAGAATTAACCCTCTGGAGACCTTGAATGTGATAGCCAAATCGAAAATGTCAAACCAATGCTGATGGAGAAGTGCGATAACTACATCTACTCCACCATGGTTGGAAGTAAGATTTATAATTTGCATTGATTAATGTGCTGAATTGAATTAAAATGAATAGCTTATTAAATTTAAATTTTTGTGTTTTTATTTTTCAACTCACAGACTCACTGAAATGGGATAAAAGACAAGTGTAAGAAAGTGTAAACTCACAGCAGTCGAATCAAATCAGAAAGCAGGAAGCGAGGTCAAATGGGTTAGAAATGGAAAATGCTGAGTCTAAAGGTACAGAGGGGACAGCAGAGGGATGAAAACAGAGACACATCCTTCGCCCTAACTTCTGACATCATCATTGCTGCTTTTTCACAAGTGTTCTCTTTCTTTGGAGCACTGATTCCACCTCCAGTGTGAGGCGCCGGGGGGAAGCCAGCAATTAGTGCTGATAGATTGATTACCTGAGTTGTCGACCTGCAGTGTGACTATAAAAACAACCTTGGGTCATCCACACCTCTACGCACAAGATGAAAGGGGCAGAGGATATGAAGAGCTGCAAGGTTAATTGAAGGTTGATGAGATCTTTCATTGCCTGAAGCAGAAAACACATATTAATGTTTCATAAAACAAGACACCTTGGCAGCAACATCCTTGGCTGCTATTCAATTGTAACTATGGAGTTCATTTATCTTGCAACTGATAGTCCATAAAAATTATGAGCCATTGAAACACAGCCTTCCTGACATACACACTGTAACAAATCTGGAGATGGAAGGTTTTTATAGTGAAGCAGAGTTTGGATGAACATTCTGTCACCAGGTAATAGACAAATTCCAGTGTGTTCACATGCATGTGTTCCAGTTTGCCTGAGTTTATAGTATCCGTGCCTGTTTTCTCAGTGCATTCTAAATTAACCACTGATTTCCCTTTGGTAGAAACAGCCTCACTCTTTGATTAGCATGTTAGAATTCAGCTCTGTTGTTACAATTTACCAACATCCCACAGGCAGGTTGAAAAGATGTCGAAAACATGCAGCAGTATTGCACTTCCTTCATCCTCCTTTCCTTTCCTTCCCTCTGTCAGTCATCATTAGGCAATGAGGTGCAGGTGACATCACTAATTACCTTTAACTATTTTGATTAGATTAATTTCTTACTAAAATTGGAATTTCAGTGTGTGTGTGTGTGTTAGTGTGCCTCTCTGGGCACTAATTAATTCAATAACTATTTAGCTGGCTGGTACTCACTTCATATAATGGAATAATCAAGATGAAGAGTCAAAGTGCCACTTGTCATCTTTCATTTTTTAACCTTAAAGTTTGACTTATTCAATGAGGAACTTGACCCTACCTTAACTGGTCTAACACAGACAGAGGAAATGAAATAGCAAATTCAGGCAACTTTGATGTGCCTCATTTCACATAATAGGAAATGTCTGCCTTCCAAAGGACTTTACAACAAAACCATTCTAAATTGTTTTCATATGTAAATGTTCAGTGTGGTTACCTTAAAACACACTATATGCCCGGCAGAGTGGTGCATGATCAAGTATGAGTAACTATACTGTACTTCAGGTAATATTAAACCACCTTCTTTACTCTGGTTTGCTTTACATTTTATCAAAATATTTGTCAGGTCAATTTAAAAAAGAAAAAGAAAAAAGAAAAAGAAAGTGATCTGTCTGTCCTCTGTAGAATGATTAGCATCCATCCATTTTATTTGAAATGTAAAAAAATTAAGTGAGACTACTTATAAGCAAATTGCACAGCAGTCGAAAGTCGATAATGGTCTGTCTATGTGTTAATAGGTCTGTGAGGGTGTAATCTAAAGTTGCTATGAGAGATCAATGTAGTGAAAGCATGTGAAAATGGACAAAAACATATTCACTACTTTCAGATCATTTTATATGTGCTTCCCATTTGGAAAAAATAGCAGAAATAAATAAAGTAACAAGCACATAAAGAAATACATTTACCAATTTGCCATCACATATGAGGTGTTAAGAAGTGTGCAGTAAATACACATGCAAATACAAAAAAACAAAACAGAAAACAAATGAAGCTGCTAATAATCAACATAATTTGCAAGAAAACTATCC
>NW_026117022.1:0-12986 GCF_001640805.2 Lates calcarifer
GGTCAACAGGTAATATAACCAACCTGTGAGGTGGCTCACCCCCGTAAGATAAACACATAAATGATCCCTGATAGAACCGATAATTAAAGGCACATCAGTGACAGGGAATGCTATTAAAACTAAACTATAAACTGGTGACATTAACTGCAAAAGAAGATTTTTATTGATACATTTCAGGTAGAATTTAGTTTTCAATAAGGAAAACAGTGTAAAGAAACCTGAATTTGTTGCAACAAATTTAAAATAAAAGCTTTTATGCTAATTATTATCTGTGATAATATTTTTCAGAGCTCATCATCTGTGACAGCTCATGGCTCTCTTGACTGTATCCTCCCCTGTGTTAGCTTCTCACAGACTCAATCAACTCCTCTTCCCCTCCCCCCTCAAACACACACACACAGACACACACACACACAGAGACCCCCTTCCAAAACCCATCAAAGAGTAATACAATGGCTCCATCTATAGGATAAAGTAGAGAGTCGCAACAGGAAGTTACCCCAAAATCTGAGGTTTCAAAACAGGAAGTTGGGTTTCCGAACTTTGACGGGCCAGAACCGGCACACGCTTCGACCAAAACTCACAATTTTCTGAGCCAGTCTTCCAAAAAATCCTCAAGGAGGGGCTGACAACATTTGAAGTGAATCTGGTCACCCGTCTAGAAACTGGACATCACACTATAAAATATGTAATTTCCTGCTATAAATAGGTGGCGCTACAACAATTGTATGAATATTGACATATGGATGTGTGCAGATAGGTACCATTAACAATCCTGTAAAGTTTGATGCAGTTTGGACAAAGTATGGCCGAAATATAGCAAATTTAAAGCAACTTCCTGTTTTGTGGCGAGTGATCGAACTTTGGAGGGGCCATAACTTCCACGCCCTTCAATGAAAAGTCCGAAACTTTTGCAATTTAACTTCGTCTATGTCTTAAGAACAAATTATCAAATTTTGAAGTCAATCGGATAATGCGTCTAGGACTAGTTCGCGTTCAAGCGACCCCTGGAAATGGCCAAAAACACACAATTTTTTCACCTTCCGGTCAAAATAAAAATACTTTCTGTTGGGTTTAGAATATGGCTCCAAGAGACTTTTTGGTGCGTCATGGGATGTTACATATGTGTGCAGATTTTCAGATTTTTAGGCGCAACGGGCTTGAGGGGCTGTTCCGTTTAAAAATGTAGGTGGCGCTACCGAGGCCATTTTGCCACACCCCATGCTCAAGACCCCTAAATTATTAAATTTTTCGCCGTGCCTGACGCGTCTGCAAATTTTCAGGAGTTTTGACGCATGTTAAGGCCCTCAAAAAGGCAATCAAAGAGGCGGAAAAAGAAGAAAAAAAATAATAATAATAATAATAATAATAAACCGAACGAAAACAAGAGGGTCCTTGCAACTCGTTGCATGGCCCCGTTGGGCCCACGCAACTCGTTGCTCGGGCCCTAATAATAATAATAATTAAAGCTGCGAGCAGCGTTGAACGGGCCCTCGCACCCGGCGCCCGTCGGGGGAGCGGCGACCGCGGGACCCCGGCAACCGCGGGGGTCAACGCAGGTCGCAGGGCACACGCTGGCGTAACAGTTCACACTTCCCAGATGTAAAAATTTAAAATAAAAGCTTTTATGCTAATTATTTTCTGTGATAATATTATTCAGAGCTCATCATCTGTGACAGATCATGGCTCTATTGACTGTAACCTCCCTGTGGCAGCTTCTCACAGACACAATCAACTCCTCTTCCCCTCCCCCCTCAGACACACACAGACACACACACACAGAGACCCCCTTCCAAAAACCCATCAAAGAGTAATACAATGGCTCCATCTGTAGGATAAAGTAGAGAGTCGCAACAGGAAGTTACCCCAAAATCTGAGGTTTCAAACAGGAAGTTGGGTTTCCGAACTTTGACGGGCCAGAACCGGCACACGCTTCGACCCAAACTCACAATTTTCGGAGCCAGTCTTCCAAAAATCCTTAAGTCTGTCCTGACAACATTTGAAGTGAATCTGGTCACCCGTCTAGAAACTGGACATCACACCATAAAATATGTCATTTCCTGCTATAAATAGGTGGTGCTACAACAATTGTATGAATATTGACATATGGATGTGTGCAGATAGGTACCATTAACAATCCTGTAAAGTTTGATGCAGTTTGGACAAAGTATGGCCGAAATATAGCAAATTTAAAGCAACTTCCTGTTTTGTGGCGAGTGATCGAACTTTCAGGGGCCATAACTTCCACGCCCTTCAATGAAAAGTCCGAAACTTTTGCAATTTAACTTCGTCTATGTCTTAAGAACAAATTATCAAATTTTGAAGTCAACCGGATAATGCGTCTAGGACTAGTTCGCGTTCAAGCGACCCCTGGAAATGGCCAAAAACACACAATTTTTTCACCTTCCGGTCAAAATAAAAATACTTTCTGTTGGGTTTAGAATATGGCTCCAAGAGACTTTTTGGTGCGTCATGGGATGTTACATATGTGTGCAGATTTTCAGATTTTTAGGCGCAACGGGCTTGAGGGGCTGTTCCGTTAAAAATGTAGGTGGCGCTACCGAGGCCATTTTGCCACACCCATGCTCAAGACCCCTAAATTCTTAAATTTTTCGCCGTGCCTGACGCGTCTGCAAATTTTCAGGAGTTTTGACGCATTTTAAGGCCCTCAAAAAGGCGATCAAAGAGGCGGAAAAAGAAGAAAAAAAATAATAATAATAATAATAATAATAAACCGAACGAAAACAAGAGGGTCCTTGCAACTCGTTGCATGGCCCCGTTGGGCCCACGCAACTCGTTGCTCGGGCCCTAATAATATAATAAACAGACGAAAACAAGAGGGTCCTTGCAACTCGTTGCATGGCCCGTTGGGCCCACGCAACTCGTTGCTCGGGCCCTAATAATAATAATAATAAACAGACCGAAACAAGAGGGTCCTTGCAACTCGTTGCATGGCCCCGTTGGGCCCACGCAACTCGTTGCTCGGGCCCTAATAATAATAATAATAAACAGACCGAAAACAAGAGGGTCCTTGCAACTCGTTGCATGGCCCCGTTGGGCCCACGCAACTCGTTGCTCGGGCCCTAAATATAGACAGAAAGATACTGCTGTATCTTTCAAACTTTGCAACTGAAATCTCTTGAGATTAAGATCTTTTTTCTGACACAGTCACACATAAAATCACAGCACATAAAAAAGTCAAAAAATGGAAGGAAGGAAATTGAGGAGTAAAACAGATATACATAACATTTATACACATTTAAGTATATTATCCATTAAATCAGCAAATTTATCTCTGTTGATATGTAGTAATTTTAGATCTAAAATTATGAGTCAATAAAAAATGAATGAACATAATGGTGTTGCATGTTTCTCATTTACTTAGTGTTTAATTTCTTCCCTAATGCAGAGGAGTAGCAGCCTCTAGTGTAATTATTTTTGCCTTGCATCTCTGACATGCCTTCCCACTGACGCCCAGATTAAATTGAATGTGTAGGCGCTATGTTGGATTTTAGCCTGATCTCATGTGTCATGTGCCCAGATGAGCTGCTGCATGCGTTCAGATCCGTCATCATCCATGATGAAACCTGGCCTGCTGTCTGTGATTTTAACAAGGCAACAAGGATGAATGCCTGGTGAAATGACTCAAGGGGACCGCTGTTACATGCACTGCAAGGGTCATGTGACACCTGAAGGCACCAGTAGGTTACCTTTTGGTGGCCTTGCTAGCTTGTCTACTTCTAATATAAGAAGGCAATCAGTGAAAAAGCACAAAATATTGAAGAGAATTAACCCTCTGGAGACCTTGAATGTGATAGCCAAATCGAAAATGTCAAACCAATGCTGATGGAGAAGTGCGATAACTACATCTACTCCACCATGGTGGAAGTAAGATTTATAATTTGCATTGATTAATGTGCTGAATTGAATTAAAATGAATAGCTTATTAAATTTAAATTTTTGTGTTTTTATTTTTCAACTCACAGACTCACTGAAATGGGATAAAAGACAAGTGTAAGAAAGTGTAAACTCACAGCAGTCGAATCAAATCAGAAGCAGGAAGCGAGGTCAAATGGGTTAGAAATGGAAAATGCTGAGTCTAAAGGTACAGAGGGGACAGCAGAGGGATGAAAACAGAGACACATCCTTCGCCCTAACTTCTGACATCATCATTGCTGCTTTTTCACAAGTGTTCTCTTTCTTTGGAGCACTGATTCCACCTCCAGTGTGAGGCGCCGGGGGGAAGCCAGCAATTAGTGCTGATAGATTTGATTACCTGAGTTGTCGACCTGCAGTGTGACTATAAAAACAACCTTGGGTCATCCACACCTCTACGCACAAGATGAAAGGGGCAGAGGATATGAAGAGCTGCAAGGTTAATTGAAGGTTGATGAGATCTTTCATGCCTGAAGCAGAAAACACATATTAATGTTTCATAAAACAAGACACCTTGGCAGCAACATCCTTGGCTGCTATTCATTGTAACTATGGAGTTCATTTATCTTGCAACTGATAGTCCATAAAATATTATGAGCCATTGAAACACAGCCTTCCTGACATACACACTGTAACAAATCTGGAGATGGAAGGTTTTTATAGTGAAGCAGAGTTTGGATGAACATTCTGTCACCAGGTAATAGACAAATTCCAGTGTGTTCACATGCATGTGTTCCAGTTTGCCTGAGTTTATAGTATCCGTGCCTGTTTTTCTCAGTGCATTCTAAATTAACCACTGATTTCCCTTTGGTAGAAACAGCCTCACTCTTTGATTAGCATGTTAGAATTCAGCTCTGTTGTTACAATTTACCAACATCCCACAGGCAGGTTGAAAAGATGTCGAAAACATGCAGCAGTATTGCACTTCCTTCATCCTCCTTTCCTTTCCTTCCCTCTGTCAGTCATCATTAGGCAATGAGGTGCAGGTGACATCACTAATTACCTTTAACTATTTTGATTAGATTAATTTCTTACTAAAATTGGAATTTCAGTGTGT
Organism: Lates calcarifer; assembly: GCF_001640805.2. NCBI lineage: Eukaryota > Metazoa > Chordata > Actinopteri > Centropomidae > Lates > Lates calcarifer. Next base: position 4,994 of record NW_026117022.1, read on the forward strand.
GTGTGTGTGTTAGTGTGCCTCTCTGGGCACTAATTAATTCAATAACTATTTAGCTGGCTGGTACTCACTTCATATAATGGAATAATCAAGATGAAGAGTCAAAGTGCCACTTGTCATCTTTCATTTTTTAACCTTAAAGTTTGACTTATTCAATGAGGAACTTGACCCTACCTTAACTGGTCTAACACAGACAGAGGAAATGAAATAGCAAATTCAGGCAACTTTGATGTGCCTCATTTCACATAATAGGAAATGTCTGCCTTCCAAAGGACTTTACAACAAAACCATTCTAAATTGTTTTCATATGTAAATGTTCAGTGTGGTTACCTTAAAACACACTATATGCCCCGGCAGAGTGGTGCATGATCAAGTATGAGTAACTATACTGTACTTCAGGTAATATTAAACCACCTTCTTTACTCTGGTTTGCTTTACATTTTATCAAAATATTTGTCAGGTCAATTTAAAAAAAAGAAAAAGAAAAAAGAAAAAGAAAGTGATCTGTCTGTCCTCTGTAGAATGATTAGCATCCATCCATTTTATTTGAAATGTAAAAAAATTAAGTGAGACTACTTATAAGCAAAATTGCACAGCAGTCGAAAGTCGATAATGGTCTGTCTATGTGTTAATAGGTCTGTGAGGGTGTAATCTAAAGTTGCTATGAGAGATCAATGTAGTGAAAGCATGTGAAAATGGACAAAAACATATTCACTACTTTCAGATCATTTTATATGTGCTTCCCATTTGGAAAAAAATAGCAGAAATAAATAAAGTAACAAGCACATAAAGAAATACATTTACCAATTTGCCATCACATATGAGGTGTTAAGAAGTGTGCAGTAAATACACATGCAAATACAAAACAAAACAGAAAACAAATGAAGCTGCTAATAATCAACATAATTTGCAAGAAAACTATCCAAAACATATATTCTCAAGTAGGGATTAGTCATGAATGGCATTGCAACATATGCATATACCTTTTCCCAGTTAGATGTCTGTTGTACAAGGTGAATACATTTCTGTCTCTACTAAATATACTACCTCCTAGTGACAATAAATGCAGTATGACAATTAAATTTAAGATATAGATTTTGGAAATGCAATTGCCAATCATACAGAAAGTCACTGTTTGTTGAGTTTACAGAGTTGACTTGAATACATGGAAACTTTGTTAACACTTTATTAAGAATTTAGCGCTAGTGTCACCATCTATGGATATAGTGACCTCAAAGTGGTTTAAAACTATTGATTATGCCAGTAATCAGCCTTTCCATCACATCACGTCTCCGATGATGACTAGTGCACTATACCCTTCTCCCTCAGGAGATATCCTGTTAGCATGATGAAAACGACCTAAAGGTCACCTGTCTGCATCATCTTAGTTAGCTAGCATGTTAGGGTGTTTTGGGTGTTAGGAGAGGAGGTGCTCTTGGACGAGAAGAATCTTCAAGAGATTCTTGAAGAGAGAGAGGGACACGCCTTCTCAGATAGCTTGTTTCACCATCAAGGAACCACAAACAAGAACAGTCTGGACTGAGATTGTCTTGTGTGTAGGGATGGCAATGCCAGACAATGTTCCTTAGCGGAGGAAGAGGAAGTATAAGACTTTCAAATAGATGGGTGCAGTCCCAGAAGTCACTCTATAGACAAGCATTAATGATTTGAATTTGACTCAGGCAGCCATGGTTAGCCAGTGGAGGTCAATAAGCACCGGAGTGACGTGCCCTTTAAGGCTGATTGAAAACCAGACATGCCGCCACATTCTGGACCATCTGTACGGGTGTCACTGTGTATGAAGGGACACCTGCTAAAAGGGCATTGCAGTCATAGTAATGCTTTAGATGAATGGTCTCTTAGATTTATAGAAACTGAATTACGTGTAATAGCCACCAGCAAATTGTTTTTTTTTTTGGTGTGCACTGAATGACAAGACTTCTGACTGAGTTTTGTTTTTTAAACTTTATACCTCCAGTTTGGACACTCATTTCTGAGTGAAGTGAATATATGAGTGAATATTGTAAAAATATCACACAACTCAGAGCCCAAGTCCAGCTTTCCACCTTTGTATGTCCTCAAGGCACAATATACCTTGTCTTAGAGTGACTGTCTTATCTGTCTGTCAGAGGTAAAAATATGCCTTAAATATAAATAAAAATTGCTACTTGTAGTAACTTATTTGAGTCAGTGAAGTCTTTCTATTAATTTTTGGTATGTTCCTTCAAAATGGGAAAGTGGTGATCAAATAACTAATCAATTAATCTTTAAGAGCTTGGGTCTTAGAAAACTAAAATTTTGATTCAAATGTCATTGCATTACACAGTCACTTTGCTTTAGTTTGTTCCTCAAACAGCCTGATTTTGCAAATTGTCTTTAGTCACTGGGGTAAAACTATATTCTAGGCAGGAAATGCAAGCACTCCTTAATGGATGTTAAAGTAGTACATTTGGCAAATAAGTGAGCTTAGTCTTCTCTGAGGTAGGGTTTTTATCCATTTGGTAACAATATTTATACAGAGCTCCATCATGTCTGTGGAATTGCTGTTCTATGCATTAAAACTCACTCATGTCTATTTCCATGGCCCTCTGGGCACTCTGTCCATTTTTCCATCCTGTCTTTCAATGTGGCAATTAGGTAAGAGCAGATAGAAGAGTGACAGACCAATCACCCGTATGTGCCCCTTTTTCCTGTTCACAGCTCTGCTGTCCTTTTATTATAGGTTTTATATGGTTATCTCCCTCTTTCTATCAGTCTGAGCTTTTTTTCTAAGTGTGCTGTCTGTAGTATCCTATTTGTCAAACATCTGAGCACAGATGAAACAAAAAAACAAACAAAAAAAATGTCAAAATGAAGCCAATGGGCCTCATGCAAGAACCAGTTGTGGGAGCAGATTATAGTATCAGTATCATCATGCTCTCGCATCCAACACGGTAACATCACGTACAAGGCTGTAATAGTCCCTAATGCAGTACCTTAGTGGCTCACATTAGTCATTGACTAATTGCCCACCTAAACCATTTCCTCTTTGTTTCTGTCAAAGTGGAAGTTGACACTGGGTTCATACACAAAATCAACTGCAATATACATTCACTTTGACATAATATACACATGCTAGTGTTAGTCCAAACTTCCAAATTATGACCCATGACTGGTAAAGAGCTTGTATCCTCCCATAGCGACAAAAACAAGAGATGTCATTCGGGTTAGCTGCTAAGCTACTGAAATCAACTAATGAAATGTTACAAAAACAAGTCTATTGAAAGAAACACTCCCTGAAATGCTTTATGTTTCTTTTTTCTTATTCGTTTTCTGGGGGGACTTGTGCCTACCTACGAAAACTGCAGGCTGCTGTGTAAAAGTGATGCGAGTCATTACATTGCCTTGTATTCCTGTGTTTCTTCATGTGTGCTTATTAATGTCTCTCCATCAGCATGACTACCTGCCTGCATTTTTGTCAGTTTGTCATACTGTGGCTTTGGCTATGGATTGTGGCTGTTTTGGATTTATTTTTTTTTTTTTTAACCTTTAGACAATTGTTCCTATCAATACCACAGCAAAAGCATGGATCTGATACTGTTGCTATATCATGGAATGAAACAGAAATGTTACATTTTGTGTTGATTTGTCAGTGATTGCCTTTAATACAACGTGTTAATATATTTAATATGTAACTTATTACTGCAAGTTCCTTTGATTTCATAAAATATATTAATATTTGCAATATAAATTTGATGAATAACATTTTGTCAACTAAAGGTCAGTCAGGTAGATGATGAGATGATGCACTAAACGAGCAGTTATTCAGAAGTTGATAGGGGGACAAAGCCCCAGCAGTTTGTCAAAACATTCTCCAAGGATCTCAAATTGTTCTTGAACTAAAATGTCACTTCACAGCAGGAATGAGAGGGTCTGAAGCCTTTTCTTCCACTGCTTAGGTGGTTTATTGCCCTTGGTTGTGTACACGGGAGTGTTGACATTTGTCTAAAAACACAAACTCTTCAAACTGTTCTTTCATAGTTGTACAGGGGGCAATTCTTTTGTTCACTGCAGCTGAAATCTCTTTAATGGGAAACCCTCAGAGTTAGCAACAATTGTCTTATGACTATAAATGTCACAGATGAAAACCAAAATATGATCATGTCAGAGTGACTGTAAGCCAAGCTGAGCAGATGAGAACAGATTTACTACTATGTACTGTATATCAGATTGAATTTGAGCCCATCATGAGTAATTCAAATACCACCACAACACCTGTATATTAACCAAATAACACCAGGATGAAAGAAAATGAGACTGAGAGTTTACAGCTATGGTAGCAGCTCCATGAGGCTGTATTTATAGACATAGCAATGTATTGAGTGAAATGCTAACATTTGCTAAATAGCACAAAATAGAAAGTGACGTGCAAATTTTCACCAGATGGTGGCACAAGAGGAAATGTCAAGAGATCACCAAAGTGATGAGGATTAACTGTCTGGGAACCATAAATATCTCTGCAAACTTTCATGGCAATTCATCTAATAGTTGTTGAGCCATTTCGTTCTGGCTTGCGCTTGACTGGAACTAAGGTGGAACGAGTGTCCACATAGTTGACTTGAATTTCATTGATCAAAAGAACATTAGAATAATGTTGGAGCATATTATGTGCAAAGCATCAACGTCAGTATTGACCTGCTCATACGATATTTGGCTGCATTTATATGAGGAGTAAGCCCTTGCATGGTATGCATCTCTCCATTACATGTTATTTCTCACCCTACAAAAACCTGACGCTCAGGGGAGATCATTTACACGTGAAACATAACACACAGAGGTGTGAAAAAATATCTGTGCCAGGCAAAGTCATATCACTGCTTTGTTTTGACATTTCATTTGGGTGCATTGTTGATAAAGCAGGTCGGGCATGAGACAGGCAATATCTGATATTGAAAGATGTGCAAGAGGAAGTAATGGCTATTGTTTGTAATTATTCCACTGATTTTTCTTTTTAAAGTGTTTTTATGCTGGACAAACTGTGTCTCAATCATTCTATTCACTTGGACCGGAATTGTTTTTGTGTAATTATTCACAGGTAGAAATAAAAAAAATCTCTCTAACACCTCACTGATTTCTGTGATGAGTCCTTCTCCATTCATGAATTAGCCAGGTAGTGCTAATCCTCATCTGAGCCACAGTATTGATTACAAGTACTCCCTTAATCAATAGTCATCCATTACACAGAACTCTACCATCGGCATTGGGTTTTATATTCAGTTTACACAGTGTTATCTATTACAATTAAATTGCTGTCAAAAGATGTCACTCCATTACTGGAAGAGGAATGTGTTTTGAAGGTCAAGCTAACTAAGTGCTAAATCAGCACATCTTTCCTTGGCTGTCAAGCACAAAGTCTTTCATTACTGCATGTGATGGTATGCTCTTGTTGAAGTTTTTGTATGTTTTATTTTCCATTAAGGTCAAGTTGTTATTTTAAAGCACACGATATAGATATATTTACATTTTATGTGCTGCTGGTGTTTTGAAAGGCAATACAGGATTTATGTAAAGAGTAGCTGTAAGCCAACATTTATTTTCCTTTTGATTCCATTAAGACCACTCTAAGCAGAGCTACCAAATACGCAAGAGAATGGGGTCAGTGGCAATGCCTGTGCACTTAACCTTCTCAAATTTCAGCATTGTCTCGTACTTAAAGCTGAAAGCTAAAAGTGCTCAGAGTAGCTGAGACCAACAAAGGTGAGGCCAGAAAGTATTTTCAAATTCATGAAAAGCATCAAGAGTCCAGAAAAAATCACTTACATCAATCACTGTAATTGCAGTAGGACATCAAAGTCATATAAAGAGGACATTTAGTACAATCTGACATAGAGACTTTATTAGATTTAAATAACATTACACAAAAAGCAAAACCAAATCACTACCTGCTGGATAATCACCCAGCTGTACATACACATTTAAAACTGTTTGTGTTTTTCTGGGTGTGTGTGTGAGAGAGAGAAAGAAAGACAGAGACAAAGAGATAGACAGGAAAACACAAAATGTGCATCTGTCAAACTTGAAGATCATTAATTTGATAAACCACAGTAGCCAGCATAAAATCTCAAGGATAACATACAACAAATGCCACAGAATTTGCTTATACACTGGCTCTCTCTCCAACACACACACACTTTCCATACACAGAATATACAAATGCTAACCAGATGATATTTGCACTAAGAGACAGCACATGTCTCCTTTCTGCCAAGTCAGAAGCAATGAACAGTGGCTGTGACAACAATCATAATAGCAATGAATCTGCACTGTCATAACGGAGGTAGATCTGTTGAACCTCCTCCATCTAGAGCATAAACCAGAACGCAAAACTGCACATTCCAAAACCACGAGTAAACACCTAAGGCCTTACAGCGTCATAGCAGCACATACATACTTGTCAAGATATGTGGAAAGCAGCCAAGAAAAACACATTCAATATTATTCACGTATTATTTTCTCAAAGTTCTCCATTACCCACAGATTTTCAGCAATATCAAGCCAACCCTGAACACGTCGAGTGCTTGCCATTGCCCATATTCTTTTCCATGGATGGAAAAACAGCACTGTCAAATGCTTTTATCTCCAGCTGTGCTTCGAACAAAAGTGACTCATGTATACACACAGTAAATGCAATACACACGATACACACACACACACACACACACACACACACACACACACACACAAACGCACACACAGACAGACATACAGATACTGTACACTAAAAACACACTTAAGGCAATGGTGGCCTGTCAACTGTGACCATTCGAGTAAATCTAAATTATACGCTTCTCTAACCCTTCATCCTTGTTCATCCCATATGAGCCTATGGCCTGAACAAGCTGCTTAGAGACATGGCACACTATTATACTGTACATCACTGAAACGCATGATCAGCCGCTTCCTTCACAGAACATCACTAAGCAAATATGAGAATATTTAATTTCATATGGTTAACACCTGATTTCAGTACAATTCAGAATAATATGTGTATATTAACAATGATACAGATGAGCAGGTATGTGCACAGATATGGAGCAGCTACAATTTATATTTGCCTCTTGGTAAAGAAGGCTTTTGTGTCTCCACATATTGTCACTGACATTCATAGCAAGAAGGCTGCACTAATCCAAAATCCGCCCTGTGAAGTCTTTAATCCTCAGCATAATGTTCCACAATATGATCTCTACAGTCCACATGGATCATGTAGATATGATAGTTGAAATTACATGACATTTTCATTACATAAAACTCTGAAGACTATATTAAACTCACACTGCAACTTGCTGCGCATGTGCTTGAGAACTGCCAGTTCTGTTCATCTTGACGAATCAATGGCAAAGATGCTTGTGACAGCCTTAAAAAAATGCTGCATTGTGTTTTTTCCTAGTTCTTTCAAGGGACAATGAAACCTTTGTTGTGCCAGAAATGAGCTCCTCATTTTATAAGCAAATGTGAACAAGTAATTAAAAGGGCAAAGCTGGCTACTATCCTGGAGCACCAGACCTCCAGGGACCACAAAAAGCCGCAAATTCACTGTGTAGTTTAGGTAGTTTGATTAATTGCAAGTTAGTTGAAATCTGCTTTGAATTTGCACCACAAACATACAATCAACACAGGCGGGTCAAGATCTAATATTATGGTGCTCATGTAGAGAGGCCCTATATCACAGTCCAGTTTTAGTGCTTTCTGAGCTTAGTTTTTATTTTGCTCATATTTTACTATACAACAGATAATATGTAAATGAAATTTAATGCAGATTACCAGATTACGTCCTCTGTTAACATAACAAATAAATGTTGTTAATGTTAATGTTGTATCTACCAATTGCAAAAATGTTTATTTTGAATGTATCAGTTAAAGGGTCTCTGACAATGTATTTAATTTGTTTTCTGCCAAAAAAGTTTTACAATCTTACAATACAATATCCACTCATAGTGACTACAGCTCTATAGGACTA
>NW_026117023.1:0-8561 GCF_001640805.2 Lates calcarifer
TCCTTGCAACTCGTTGCATGGCCCCGTTGGCCACGCAACTCGTTGCTCGGCCCTAATAATAATAATAATAAATAAACAGACCGAAAACAAGAGGGTCCTTGCAACTCGTTGCATGGCCCCGTTGGGCCCACGCAACTCGTTGCTCGGGCCCTAAATATAGACAGAAAGATACTGCTGTATCTTTCAAACTTTGCAACTGAAATCTCTTGAGATTAAGATCTTTTTTCTGACACAGTCACACATAAAATCACAGCACATAAAAAAGTCAAAAAATGGAAGGAAGGAAATTGAGGAGTAAAACAGATATACATAACATTTATACACATTTAAGTATATTATCCATTAAATCAGCAAATTTATCTCTGTTGATATGTAGTAATTTTAGATCTAAAATTATGAGTCAATAAAAAATGAATGAACATAATGGTGTTGCATGTTTCTCATTTACTTAGTGTTTAATTTCTTCCCTAATGCAGAGGAGTAGCAGCCTCTAGTGTAATTATTTTTGCCTTGCATCTCTGACATGCCTTCCCACTGACGCCCAGATTAAATTGAATGTGTAGGCGCTATGTTGGATTTTAGCCTGATCTCATGTGTCATGTGCCCAGATGAGCTGCTGCATGCGTTCAGATCCGTCATCATCCATGATGAAACCTGGCCTGCTGTCTGTGATTTTAACAAGGCAACAAGGATGAATGCCTGGTGAAATGACTCAAGGGGACCGCTGTTACATGCACTGCAAGGGTCATGTGACACCTGAAGGCACCAGTAGGTTACCTTTTGGTGGCCTTGCTAGCTTGTCTACTTCTAATATAAGAAGGCAATCAGTGAAAAAGCACAAAATATTGAAGAGAATTAACCCTCTGGAGACCTTGAATGTGATAGCCAAATCGAAAATGTCAAACCAATGCTGATGGAGAAGTGCGATAACTACATCTACTCCACCATGGTGGAAGTAAGATTTATAATTTGCATTGATTAATGTGCTGAATTGAATTAAAATGAATAGCTTATTAAATTTAAATTTTTGTGTTTTTATTTTTCAACTCACAGACTCACTGAAATGGGATAAAAGACAAGTGTAAGAAAGTGTAAACTCACAGCAGTCGAATCAAATCAGAAGCAGGAAGCGAGGTCAAATGGGTTAGAAATGGAAAATGCTGAGTCTAAAGGTACAGAGGGGACAGCAGAGGGATGAAAACAGAGACACATCCTTCGCCCTAACTTCTGACATCATCATTGCTGCTTTTTCACAAGTGTTCTCTTTCTTTGGAGCACTGATTCCACCTCCAGTGTGAGGCGCCGGGGGGAAGCCAGCAATTAGTGCTGATAGATTTGATTACCTGAGTTGTCGACCTGCAGTGTGACTATAAAAACAACCTTGGGTCATCCACACCTCTACGCACAAGATGAAAGGGGCAGAGGATATGAAGAGCTGCAAGGTTAATTGAAGGTTGATGAGATCTTTCATGCCTGAAGCAGAAAACACATATTAATGTTTCATAAAACAAGACACCTTGGCAGCAACATCCTTGGCTGCTATTCATTGTAACTATGGAGTTCATTTATCTTGCAACTGATAGTCCATAAAATATTATGAGCCATTGAAACACAGCCTTCCTGACATACACACTGTAACAAATCTGGAGATGGAAGGTTTTTATAGTGAAGCAGAGTTTGGATGAACATTCTGTCACCAGGTAATAGACAAATTCCAGTGTGTTCACATGCATGTGTTCCAGTTTGCCTGAGTTTATAGTATCCGTGCCTGTTTTTCTCAGTGCATTCTAAATTAACCACTGATTTCCCTTTGGTAGAAACAGCCTCACTCTTTGATTAGCATGTTAGAATTCAGCTCTGTTGTTACAATTTACCAACATCCCACAGGCAGGTTGAAAAGATGTCGAAAACATGCAGCAGTATTGCACTTCCTTCATCCTCCTTTCCTTTCCTTCCCTCTGTCAGTCATCATTAGGCAATGAGGTGCAGGTGACATCACTAATTACCTTTAACTATTTTGATTAGATTAATTTCTTACTAAAATTGGAATTTCAGTGTGTGTGTGTGTGTTAGTGTGCCTCTCTGGGCACTAATTAATTCAATAACTATTTAGCTGGCTGGTACTCACTTCATATAATGGAATAATCAAGATGAAGAGTCAAAGTGCCACTTGTCATCTTTCATTTTTTAACCTTAAAGTTTGACTTATTCAATGAGGAACTTGACCCTACCTTAACTGGTCTAACACAGACAGAGGAAATGAAATAGCAAATTCAGGCAACTTTGATGTGCCTCATTTCACATAATAGGAAATGTCTGCCTTCCAAAGGACTTTACAACAAAACCATTCTAAATTGTTTTCATATGTAAATGTTCAGTGTGGTTACCTTAAAACACACTATATGCCCCGGCAGAGTGGTGCATGATCAAGTATGAGTAACTATACTGTACTTCAGGTAATATTAAACCACCTTCTTTACTCTGGTTTGCTTTACATTTTATCAAAATATTTGTCAGGTCAATTTAAAAAAAAGAAAAAGAAAAAAAGAAAAAGAAAGTGATCTGTCTGTCCTCTGTAGAATGATTAGCATCCATCCATTTTATTTGAAATGTAAAAAAATTAAGTGAGACTACTTATAAGCAAAATTGCACAGCAGTCGAAAGTCGATAATGGTCTGTCTATGTGTTAATAGGTCTGTGAGGGTAATCTAAAGTTGCTATGAGAGATCAATGTAGTGAAAGCATGTGAAAATGGACAAAAACATATTCACTACTTTCAGATCATTTTATATGTGCTTCCCATTTGGAAAAAATAGCAGAAATAAATAAAGTAACAAGCACATAAAGAAATACATTTACCAATTTGCCATCACATATGAGGTGTTAAGAAGTGTGCAGTAAATACACATGCAAATACAAAACAAAACAGAAAACAAATGAAGCTGCTAATAATCAACATAATTTGCAAGAAAACTATCCAAAACATATATTCTCAAGTAGGGATTAGTCATGAATGGCATTGCAACATATGCATATACCTTTTCCCAGTTAGATGTCTGTTGTACAAGGTGAATACATTTCTGTCTCTACTAAATATACTACCTCCTAGTGACAATAAATGCAGTATGACAATTAAATTTAAGATATAGATTTTGGAAATGCAATTGCCAATCATACAGAAAGTCACTGTTTGTTGAGTTTACAGAGTTGACTTGAATACATGGAAACTTTGTTAACACTTTATTAAGAATTTAGCGCTAGTGTCACCATCTATGGATATAGTGACCTCAAAGTGGTTTAAAACTATTGATTATGCCAGTAATCAGCCTTTCCATCACATCACGTCTCCGATGATGACTAGTGCACTATACCCTTCTCCCTCAGGAGATATCCTGTTAGCATGATGAAAACGACCTAAAGGTCACCTGTCTGCATCATCTTAGTTAGCTAGCATGTTAGGGTGTTTTGGGTGTTAGGAGAGGAGGTGCTCTTGGACGAGAAGAATCTTCAAGAGATTCTTGAAGAGAGAGAGGGACACGCCTTCTCAGATAGCTTGTTTCACCATCAAGGAACCACAAACAAGAACAGTCTGGACTGAGATTGTCTTGTGTGTAGGGATGGCAATGCCAGACAATGTTCCTTAGCGGAGGAAGAGGAAGTATAAGACTTTCAAATAGATGGGTGCAGTCCCAGAAGTCACTCTATAGACAAGCATTAATGATTTGAATTTGACTCAGGCAGCCATGGTTAGCCAGTGGAGGTCAATAAGCACCGGAGTGACGTGCCCTTTAAGGCTGATTGAAAACCAGACATGCCGCCACATTCTGGACCATCTGTACGGGTGTCACTGTGTATGAAGGGACACCTGCTAAAAGGGCATTGCAGTCATAGTAATGCTTTAGATGAATGGTCTCTTAGATTTATAGAAACTGAATTACGTGTAATAGCCACCAGCAAATTGTTTTTTTTTTTGGTGTGCACTGAATGACAAGACTTCTGACTGAGTTTTGTTTTTTAAACTTTATACCTCCAGTTTGGACACTCATTTCTGAGTGAAGTGAATATATGAGTGAATATTGTAAAAATATCACACAACTCAGAGCCCAAGTCCAGCTTTCCACCTTTGTATGTCCTCAAGGCACAATATACCTTGTCTTAGAGTGACTGTCTTATCTGTCTGTCAGAGGTAAAAATATGCCTTAAATATAAATAAAAATTGCTACTTGTAGTAACTTATTTGAGTCAGTGAAGTCTTTCTATTAATTTTTGGTATGTTCCTTCAAAATGGGAAAGTGGTGATCAAATAACTAATCAATTAATCTTTAAGAGCTTGGGTCTTAGAAAACTAAAATTTTGATTCAAATGTCATTGCATTACACAGTCACTTTGCTTTAGTTTGTTCCTCAAACAGCCTGATTTTGCAAATTGTCTTTAGTCACTGGGGTAAAACTATATTCTAGGCAGGAAATGCAAGCACTCCTTAATGGATGTTAAAGTAGTACATTTGGCAAATAAGTGAGCTTAGTCTTCTCTGAGGTAGGGTTTTTATCCATTTGGTAACAATATTTATACAGAGCTCCATCATGTCTGTGGAATTGCTGTTCTATGCATTAAAACTCACTCATGTCTATTTCCATGGCCCTCTGGGCACTCTGTCCATTTTTCCATCCTGTCTTTCAATGTGGCAATTAGGTAAGAGCAGATAGAAGAGTGACAGACCAATCACCCGTATGTGCCCCTTTTTCCTGTTCACAGCTCTGCTGTCCTTTTATTATAGGTTTTATATGGTTATCTCCCTCTTTCTATCAGTCTGAGCTTTTTTTCTAAGTGTGCTGTCTGTAGTATCCTATTTGTCAAACATCTGAGCACAGATGAAACAAAAAAACAAACAAAAAAAATGTCAAAATGAAGCCAATGGGCCTCATGCAAGAACCAGTTGTGGGAGCAGATTATAGTATCAGTATCATCATGCTCTCGCATCCAACACGGTAACATCACGTACAAGGCTGTAATAGTCCCTAATGCAGTACCTTAGTGGCTCATTAGTCATTGACTAATTGCCCACCTAAACCATTTCCTCTTTGTTTCTGTCAAAGTGGAAGTTGACACTGGGTTCATACACAAAATCAACTGCAATATACATTCACTTTGACATAATATACACATGCTAGTGTTAGTCCAAACTTCCAAATTATGACCCATGACTGGTAAAGAGCTTGTATCCTCCCATAGCGACAAAAACAAGAGATGTCATTCGGGTTAGCTGCTAAGCTACTGAAATCAACTAATGAAATGTTACAAAAACAAGTCTATTGAAAGAAACACTCCCTGAAATGCTTTATGTTTCTTTTTTCTTATTCGTTTTCTGGGGGACTTGTGCCTACCTACGAAAACTGCAGGCTGCTGTGTAAAAGTGATGCGAGTCATTAACATTGCCTTGTATTCCTGTGTTTCTTCATGTGTGCTTATTAATGTCTCTCCATCAGCATGACTACCTGCCTGCATTTTTGTCAGTTTGTCATACTGTGGCTTTGGCTATGGATTGTGGCTGTTTTGGATTTATTTTTTTTTTTTTTAACCTTTAGACAATTGTTCCTATCAATACCACAGCAAAAGCATGGATCTGATACTGTTGCTATATCATGGAATGAAACAGAAATGTTACATTTTGTGTTGATTTGTCAGTGATTGCCTTTAATACAACGTGTTAATATATTTAATATGTAACTTATTACTGCAAGTTCCTTTGATTTCATAAAATATATTAATATTTGCAATATAAATTTGATGAATAACATTTTGTCAACTAAAGGTCAGTCAGGTAGATGATGAGATGATGCACTAAACGAGCAGTTATTCAGAAGTTGATAGGGGGACAAAGCCCCAGCAGTTTGTCAAAACATTCTCCAAGGATCTCAAATTGTTCTTGAACTAAAATGTCACTTCACAGCAGGAATGAGAGGGTCTGAAGCCTTTTCTTCCACTGCTTAGGTGGTTTATTGCCCTTGGTTGTGTACACGGGAGTGTTGACATTTGTCTAAAAACACAAACTCTTCAAAACTGTTCTTTCATAGTTGTACAGGGGGCAATTCTTTTGTTCACTGCAGCTGAAATCTCTTTAATGGGAAACCCCTCAGAGTTAGCAACAATTGTCTTATGACTATAAATGTCACAGATGAAAACCAAAATATGATCATGTCAGAGTGACTGTAAGCCAAGCTGAGCAGATGAGAACAGATTTACTACTATGTACTGTATATCAGATTGAATTTGAGCCCATCATGAGTAATTCAAATACCACCACAACACCTGTATATTAACCAAATAACCCAGGATGAAAGAAAATGAGACTGAGAGTTTACAGCTATGGTAGCAGCTCCATGAGGCTGTATTTATAGACATAGCAATGTATTGAGTGAAATGCTAACATTTGCTAAATAGCACAAAATAGAAAGTGACGTGCAAATTTTCACCAGATGGTGGCACAAGAGGAATGTCAAGAGATCACCAAAGTGATGAGGATTAACTGTCTGGGAACCATAAATATCTCTGCAAACTTTCATGGCAATTCATCTAATAGTTGTTGAGCCATTTCGTTCTGGCTTGCGCTTGACTGGAACTAAGGTGGAACGAGTGTCCACATAGTTGACTTGAATTTCATTGATCAAAAGAACATTAGAATAATGTTGGAGCATATTATGTGCAAAGCATCAACGTCAGTATTGACCTGCTCATACGATATTTGGCTGCATTTATATGAGGAGTAAGCCCTTGCATGGTATGCATCATTACATGTTATTTCTCACCCTACAAAAACCTGACGCTCAGGGGAGATCATTTACACGTGAAACATAACACACAGAGGTGTGAAAAAATATCTGTGCCAGGCAAAGTCATATCACTGCTTTGTTTTGACATTTCATTTGGGTGCATTGTTGATAAAGCAGGTCGGGCATGAGACAGGCAATATCTGATATTGAAAGATGTGCAAGAGGAAGTAATGGCTATTGTTTGTAATTATTCCACTGATTTTTCTTTTTAAAGTGTTTTTATGCTGGACAAACTGTGTCTCAATCATTCTATTCACTTGGACCGGAATTGTTTTTGTGTAATTATTCACAGGTAGAAATAAAAAAAAATCTCTCTAACACCTCACTGATTTCTGTGATGAGTCCTTCTCCATTCATGAATTAGCCAGGTAGTGCTAATCCTCATCTGAGCCATATTGATTACAAGTACCCCCCACCCACCCACCATCTACATCGGCATTGGGTTTTATATTCAGTTTACACAGTGTTATCTATTACAATTAAATTGCTGTCAAAAGATGTCACTCCATTACTGGAAGAGGAATGTGTTTTGAAGGTCAAGCTAACTAAGTGCTAAATCAGCACATCTTTCCTTGGCTGTCAAGCACAAAGTCTTTCATTACTGCATGTGATGGTATGCTCTTGTTGAAGTTTTTTGTATGTTTTATTTTCCATTAAGGTCAAGTTGTTATTTTAAAGCACACGATATAGATATATTTACATTTTATGTGCTGCTGGTGTTTTGAAAGGCAATACAGGATTTATGTAAAGAGTAGCTGTAAGCCAACATTTATTTTCCTTTTGATTCCATTAAGACCACTCTAAGCAGAGCTACCAAATACGCAAGAGAATGGGGTCAGTGGCAATGCCTGTGCACTTAACCTTCTCAAATTTCAGCATTGTCTCGTACTTAAAGCTGAAAGCTAAAAGTGCTCAGAGTAGCTGAGACCAACAAGGTGAGGCCAGAAAGTATTTTCAAATTCATGAAAAGCATCAAGAGTCCAGAAAAAATCACTTACATCAATCACTGTAATTGCAGTAGGACATCAAAGTCATATAAAGAGGACATTTAGTACAATCTGACATAGAGACTTTATTAGATTTAAATAACATTACACAAAAAGCAAAACCAAATCACTACCTGCTGGATAATCACCCAGCTGTACATACACATTTAAAACTGTTTGTGTTTTTCTGGGTGTGTGTGTGAGAGAGAGAAAGAAAGACAGAGACAAAGAGATAGACAGGAAAACACAAAATGTGCATCTGTCAAACTTGAAGATCATTAATTTGATAAACCACAGTAGCCAGCATAAAATCTCAAGGATAACATACACAAATGCCACAGAATTTGCTTATACACTGGCTCTCTCTCCAACACACACACACTTTCCATACACAGAATATACAAATGCTAACCAGATGATATTTGCACTAAGAGACAGCACATGTCTCCTTTCTGCCAAGTCAGAAGCAATGAACAGTGGCTGTGACAACAATCATAATAGCAATGAATCTGCACTGTCATAACGGAGGTAGATCTGTTGAACCTCCTCCATCTAGAGCATAAACCAGAACGCAAAACTGCACATTCCAAAACCACGAGTAAACACCTAAGGCCTTACAGCGTCATAGCAGCACATACATACTTGTCAAGATATGTGGAAAGCAGCCAAGAAAAACACATTCAATATTATTCACGTATTATTTTCTCAAAGTTCTCCATTACCCACAGATTTTCAGCAATATCAA
>NW_026117024.1:0-16655 GCF_001640805.2 Lates calcarifer
TGTAAGGAACTTCCCAAATGCACTGTTAAAAGAGTTAAAGCCCTTCAGAGACCCCTCAGTTTTGTAGTTTAAAGAAACCAAACTGTTGTGAGTCTTGTTATATTAAGGTAGGTCATGTTTTTTTCTTTTCTCACAATGAAACAATACAATCCACAACGAATGTTACTGTTTTATTCAGATCCTCTGCACTTCTACTCAGTTTTGCAGAGTCATTTGCCTTTTTGCCAACTCACAGTCACACAGTACACAGTCACTTTGTGTCTGATTGTGACTGATTCTCACCTTCATCAGCATGTGAAATTGAGACAATTGATTATTAAACATTCTATAAAACCATTTTTACTGGTTTTAATACAGCTAAACTTGAGTTTACTGAATAATGATTTAGTTGTGGGTCATAGAAACTATTTATTGGGGTAAATTACCACTGTTTTATGACTGAAACAAATTGATGATGACAGATGTGCAGTGTGTTTGACCACCATAAATTTTAGTATAACCGGATCTGGCCAGCACGAACAAATAAAGGCCAGATGAAATCACTTAGGAGGGGGATGGCTTACCTGTAGCACACCTTACCTGTTTTAACTGCCTATTACTGATTCTAGTGTTTCAACATTTTCATTTCTCCCAGCTGATGTTGCATGACTGTCAATGAAACACTTTGAAACATACAGATTTTCATGAGTTTACTCCAAATTTAGTTCAGTTTGGACACAAGGCTGACCTGATTAGACTTTGGTTGTCAAGGGTCACTGTAACCTCATCAAACATGTTTTTGTCCTCTTGAATGTGACATCTCAAGAATGCCTTTAAGGAATTTCTTCAGATGGGGTATATTCACTCAGACTCAAGAATGAACTGTTCAGAATTTGGTGGTCAAAGATTAAGGTCACTGTGAGGTACAAAAGGTGGACTGACAGAGGCAGTAGTTTAAAGCCTAACAATAAAGGGAAAGCTAGAATACATTTAACATGGAAAATTTGCTTTAGGTCTTGAATTGTATACACAGAAGCTTAACTTTGGTCAGGAAAAACTGACATGACTGAGTGGGCTGGAGTTAAAAGACCATGTCTGCTAAAGAGAAACTGGAAGCAGCAGAGTGGTGAGTTTGGTGCTGTGGAAAAAAGCATGTAATACTGAGTTCAGCAGATAAATATGGGGAAGTTGTGAGTTTGCAGTGACCTTAGGAATAAAAGCCTGTCTCTAATATAAGCCTTTTCTAAATAAACACCTGGTTGAGAAGTTAACCCACACAGCTTTGTATATATCCAAGTTTGAAACTGTCATCACATAGAGCCTTTAAAGAAAAGGGTGGTCTCATTATCAGTTCAGATCAGTATCCTGCCTTTTATCGGGTTTTATTGACTTACACTGCAGCTGTTGCGTATAATTAACAGTGTACATAAAACCAAAACAGGAAGCTTGCTGTGACCCTCTTTTACTGTTGAACATTTAGACACGTACGATAATCCTGTAAGCTTTCTTTTTTCAAAAAAGGGCTTTACTGCTGGATTTCAGAGGCACAGGCAGAAACAACTGCCCAGGACTGTGTTAAAGCCCAGTGAGAGTGATGTGTTTCTGAATATTGTAAGGGGAAAATTTTGCTAAATTGTACTATTTGTTGGGGAATATGGGAATTATTAGAAAATACCAATCAGTCTTTTATGTAATCATTCTAATGGGAGTTTGTGCTATAATTTAAAGGAATGGCAGGCAATATTATGCACATAATAGAGATATATCAGAATAAATGAACATTGCTGTAAGTCTTAATGTAGAGTATCATGAAATAAAAGTAGTAAGTAAAGTAAAACAAAGTAAAACAAAATAAGCAGACGTGTAGCTTTAAACTTTTGACTCGGATGGGGAAATATCCGAGTGTGAATAAAAGGGAAGATTCTGACCAAACTGATCAGATACTCTCATAGTATCTGATTGCACATATTGCACATGCGTCCACATGGTGCAATACCCTAGTATTAGTTATCTAGGCAAATCAGACATATGTGCAACTTGTCTGAAAACACAAGGTTTTGCCACAACATCCATGGAGATAGACAGATTGCGTTGTCAGTTGGCACCAGAGGGGAGCAACAGAAAAAGTAATAAAAGAGGGTTGTCTCCCAAACACACTCAAATCTTGAATCGAAGATCTGTTTCCAGATAGTCTTAAGCAAGTATGTGGATGACACCCTCAGAGAGCATCTGACCTCTGGGGTTGCTTGAAAATGAAAGGAGTGGCCACTCAATGAAGATCATCATCTGGTCAGGTGGTTCTGAGATTTATTAGCATTTGTCACTCTTTTTTTGAGAGTAGTTTATTTCATAACATTTGTATAGTTAACAACTGAAGTACATGCCCCCAGTATTAAACGAAATGATGCTTATTTTATTAAAATCGTATAATAATATTAATTAAAATAGTTCCGATAGAACTTTGGTATTAAACGTATTCGAAGCAGAAACCTGTCCTGTCAGTGTTACACTATTATAAATTACTGTACCTATGTATTGGTAGGTAGTTCAATCTTCTGTATTGTAAATAAAATCCCAATTTGTAAATTAAACTTGTCACTCCAGCTGACAAATAAATGTAGTGCACTAAGAAATACAATATTTGCAGTTGAATTGCAGCAGAGTATTAGCATAAAGTTGCCTAAAATGAAAACTGGCCAAACATTTGGAAATGGGTGCCATATGTAGAATGTCCCAGAAGACATTCATAGCATTCACATGAACAGTGAAATAGTCGTGTCAAGAATAAATAACATAATTATAGACCATCTCTGCACAGCTCTTTGTTCAGGATGTGAGGTGAGTTTTTGGTTTTGGAAAATTATAAGACTGAACCTAGACACAGCCATCTGTAATTTACAGGCATAGGGTGTGTTCAGATCTATTCAACCATCCCATTACAATTACTGAATTGGTGCATGTCAGAGGTGCATGTAGGCAGACAGTTCCCTTTAAGGGAGGCAACAAGTTGATGAATCAGAAAAACACAAATCTACACAAACTGAGAAATAATCATGTAAATTCATTAGATTCATGGCACATATCTCCACAGTTTGAAATGTTCTTCTTTCTCCTAAAGTCTAGTCTGCTTATGTCATGCTCAGTCTTGTCTGTCTGCTTCAGACCTGGCCATTCATTTCCTCAGCCTGGTGTCAGAGTAGAGGGGTGCAACACTGCAGTTTCTGAGCATGAGCTCTGACCTGAATGGCCTCTACCAGTGTGAAGCATCTAACCTGTATGGAAAGGACAGTGGTTACCTCTATGTGCATATGACTTCAGGTGAGGTCAGGTTTGATCTGGTTATGGGTTTTTGGTCAAAAAGTTGAGTTGATGTTGTTTTGCATTTGTTTTCCTATTCTTTTGGTTTGTTTGTTTGTTTTAGTTTTTTTGCGCATGTCTCTTTTTGTCAGGATTCCTCCTGGACACTCCCTATGGAGGTATTCTAGCCATGTTCAACTGAAAGGACCAACCATGACACTCCCATAGCACACTATTATATATACCATTTGACCAGGGCCTGGCTTGGCAGCTGTCTAGGAGCTGAAAGCTGTGGCTCCTTCAACCTGTTAACATCACAGCTGAGACAAGTAGAAGAAAAGCTGTGAATGATTGATTTACACCCATGCAGTACTGCACCACTTGTACAGCAGGAACTGATTCAAGCGTATGGATACAGCTTCCTAAATCTTCAACGCCGCGTGTTCCATCTTGTGAATTATTCAGCGTTCCAGTCATGGTCAAGTCAGGTTTCTGCCAGGATCTGCCAGGACAAGAAAGTTTGTCAGAAAACATTTTCACCAAGGGTTGGGTTGCATGGTGTTTGAATGCAGCTAGTGAACAAAACATGAGGAATATTTATGTGCTATGAAACAGACAGAAAATACACAAAGCATTAAATACACTAAACACCTGTACATGTTCGCACATTTTACTACATAGGTTGAAGAAAGGAAACACTGACATGGGGAACTTGCTTTCATTAGCAAACAAGCTAAGAGACTTCTTCATAGCATGTCACAGTAGGGGAAGCTCAGGTGTAATGGATATGTGTAACAAATCAAAACAACTGCATTCCATTTAGGTGAGCTGTAGTTTGATGTTCCTGGTATTGTTCATGTGGGCTCATGGATTACTGGAGACATGAACTGAGCCATAGATAATAATCTGTCTGAGAAAATTAAAACATTTGTGGTACTGTGTTAAATGTATATACCACTGACATGCCATTAGAAGTTAGCTTAATTTGCATGATTGTGTACTATTTGTTCTATAGGCCAGAGGTGATTACAATGATGATTGCAACATTGATAATAATGAATGGATAGTAAAAAATTTGTAAGCACTTAAAACTGCCATAACAGATTTTTTTGGCCACTTGGGGGCAGCAGAAACAACACAAGACTGACATGTCATCATCTTTACGTTAGTATGATATTTAGCAATACATTGTTTACTTACATATTCAGCCATTACTATCATTCATTTAAAGTCGTGTTTCTGGCAACTTGGGAAATAAAAGACCAATATTCATTCTCCTCTTTCTCTGTTTTGGTCTTTATCAACTCCTTTCTGGTAATCTTTTGCTGTCAAACGCTCCACTGTATTCACCAGCTCGTCACTAGTCTGTCATATGGTACTGAGCAGGTAGTGTACAGCACATTTTTAGAGCTTTTCTGAGGGTGACCCAAAACAGGAAAGTTCCACACTGTGCAGCTAAACGACTAAATTTGATATTTAGCATTGTAAAGCTGAAGGGAGCTGCTGATTCAGATGATAATTCTCTTTCCCACCGTCACATTAGTTTGTTATTATAAAATTATTGATTGTAGTTGCTTTAATCTTACATTAGAAGGTCTGATTGGCTGCAGTCACCAGGTTGCACACTGAAACTCTATACAGGTTGACGTGAAACCATTGATGAGTAAATCACTGATCACAGAGCCTGACAAACTGTTGCTTTGCTAATTAAATCAGCCAAAAACACAAACAAACAATAAAGGGAGCTGGTTTAACATAAACTAGGTGTCCTCCACTTTTTTCAAACCAGTGACCCTAGTCTGACCTGATCTGATTTAACTCCTTTAAACACATAGTTGAGACCTCACACAGTCAAAAACTGAACAGGATTAGCTTTAAGGTAGGATTCATTGTTGTTATAGTTGTTATAGTGGACATCATTAGATTTAGCTAGATAAAGTGGTTGTGTATATCAATATTTCCTGCTGCTGTATTCATCTGTCTTGTGTTCTGTCTCTCTACAGGAGCCTGCAGTGCTTGTTGGGCCTTATTTAGCCTTTTGCTGATTGCCATTGTTGCTGCTGCTGCTGTATGGTACCTTTATAAATCTGGGAAACTCACAAGGTACCAAGAACAGTAGAAGTATAGTAGCACTGCATGTTTCATATAGGTCTTTAGGTGTATATTGATATATTGATTGATGGCTCCTTTTTCTAGGATGCCAGGGGGCACACGTGAGGAGATGCAAAAGGTCCGAAAAACCTCCAGCGGATCTGAAGAACCTCAAAGAGTAGAAGAAGAAGTAGAAGAAGAAGCTGATGAAACAGCAGTTGCGGTACAAGAGACACAGGTAGAGGAAACACGTACAGTATTTCATTTGGTGAAATTTTATGTGTCTTCCTTTTTTTGCATTATTGCAGTTATTAGATGCATTTTACAGCAGTAGTTGTAATTATGTTGTAGTACAGCACATTAAATGATGAATTATCAGCATTTCTTTACATTATTACAGCACTGTTTATGAAAGACAATAACTGAAAAACAGTTCCCATAACTCTCTGCAAACGGATTTGATATTGAATGCTGTTTTAATCAATTGTTTTGAATTGTCTGTCTTAGAGATCTCGTTGACAACTGTGAAAGCAACAAGAATTTGACTGCAAGCAATTAACACACCTTATTCCTGGCTCAGCTGATTACTGAACAGATGAAACAGTCCAGGTGCTGCATATAACTGTATACTCTCATCTTTAAACTGGATGGCTGATTTTGAAAGGGGAAGTCTGGTGAACTTACTTTCACTGTTACTGCCTCTGCTCGCTTTATAAACGACACACACCAATGGCGCTAGACTCATGTCCATATTTACACCAACAGCATTAACTGCTGATAATAGCAGATGATCATGCAGCACGTTTACATTCACTGAAGAAACCAGGTTAATTGTAGAAAACAGGTGACAGCAAAACATTAAATTGTTTTCATACAATGTGGAAATTACTAAATCAGAATATACATGCAGCAGGTGGAACGAAACTAAGTGCATTTACCCAAATATTGAACTTAAGTTCTTTTTTTTTTCTATTTTTTATATTATACTACTTTATACTTCTACTTCACTACATCCTATAGGGAAATATGGAACTTTTTACTCCACTACATTAATTTGAAACCTAGTTACTTGTCACTTTTCAGATTTTACATAAAGGTTATATGATAAGCTTATGGAATACAATGCATTGGTAAATAATAAAAACAAAAGGCAGTGTGGGTCCCTTGTCATGTTTCAACTCATGCTTGTGCATTAGTTGTTAGGAAAGAGATTTCTCAGATAGTTCCACTTAATTGAGAGTTTGAGGGGTAATTATCCAGAATTCATTCCCTTTTGTTCTACCCCACTGATGATCCCACAAATCCCCCTCCTCCCTTTTGGAGGAGTCTGACCCTTGATTACTACTGGACCAAACTAAAGTTGAAAATTAACCTTGATTAACCAAAGCAGTATTAACAATCTAATATTGTTAGATATTATAACACATCAGTCACAATGGTCATTTTTCTGTGAGATGGGTATTTTTACATTTGACATTACAAGTACAGGTAGCAGATAATACTTTTCTACTTCTACTACTAGTATTATTTCGCTGTTGTGTTAAGGTCAGAGCACCACTGGTTACTAAAATGTACATTTATGACTGTAAAAGAAATCAGATTACAGAAAACTGACTATAACCTGGTTCTTTCAATGCATGTAAACATACTGATGGCCAAGACATTGTTCATGAGAAATTTAAACAGAAAACTTAGAAAATAGAATGAAAGCCTGGTAATATTGTGGTTGTGAAGGCTCAACACTCAGAGAAGCAGTTTAAGAAGTGTATTTGCCAATTCAGCAACACGCACCCACAGAAAATGCACTGTAAATAAAGAAAACACAAGCAAAAGCAGAAATTTCATACAAATATATCACCTGCATCACTTTTCTTTTTTTTGTAATTGCAGTGATTCCAGTTTTTCCAGTTTTGTAGTGTAATAATACTAATAATACAACAACAACAACAACAACAATAATAATAATAATAATAATAATAATAATAATAATAATAGTACAGAAAAAATAAAAATGGTACACTTGTCTACACCATTACATCTGAAGACATTTGGGGTGGTGTGGTGATATGGGTTAGTGTAGCGTTGTGTTAGTGCTGCCTAAGCACACATTCATCTGTATAAATATTTTAGTCATTGATGTCACTCCAAAGGTGGGATTACACTGGCCATAAACAATCAGTGCTATGCGCTGCTAAATTTCTGAACCTGTGAAGCATGACTTTAAATATTCTGCTGCTACTAGGTTACCATGTAAAGGCTGAAATGGCAAAAATGCCATAAGACAGTATGTCTTCTTTGGAATTTCTTCAACTGTTTTAACAAGGTCGGGGAAAAAACATGTTATCTTTATCAGTGTATTACCTGTTGTATTTTTAGTTCCTAAGTTGTGACTGGCAGCACGGTGGTGCAGTGGTTAGCACTGTTGCCTCACAGCAAGAAGGTTATGGGTTCGCCCGGGCCTTTTCTGTGTGGATTTTGCATGTTCTCCCTGTGCCTGCGTAGGTTCTTTCTGGGTAGTCGGGCTTCCCCCCCACAGTCCAAAGACATGCAGCTTAGGTTAACTAAATCTAAATTGTCCATAAGTGTGAATGTGAGTGTGACTGGTTGTTTGTCTATATGTGTTGGCCCTGCGATGGACTGGCGATCCATACAGGGTGTGTACATGCGTACATGTTGTGACTGAAGTTCTGTGTCCCTGCAGAAAATTAGTGTTCTGTTGTTTAAACAGTACTGCATGTTCTTGTAAATCTGTCCTGACAACCTGTTCCTACAATTTTGCTGATCAGTCTGACAAAGAAACACATCTAGGTCCACACTGGGTATGTGAATGTTAGCTTGGTAGAGTGTGTGTTATGGCTTGTCCGTAGTCAAATCAAGTATGGCCAGATTAGCACCTCTGTGAGACAGCATTACTGCATGTTAATATCAGCATGCTAACATGTTCACAATCATAAGGTAAATTTTGTGAAGTTTAGGAGGTACTGTTCGCCATGTTGACCACCTTGCTTTAGCTTTAGCTTTAGATAATTAACAGTAGTCACAAAGCATTAAGTGTTTGACTAGCCAAGATTACAATCCCCTCTGCTTCTAGTGCAGCTAAAAATGAGTGGTTATTTAGGGTAAACAAGTTATATTACATTTGTAATCAGTCTAATTGTTGTTAATTGACTAGCACCTAAAATGTATAAACCTGCTAATAGCACTAGAGGAAACATTAGGGGCCCACTAAAGTTATTAAAATACTTCATCTGGGGACACCCAAGCTGGTGTAAATCTAAGAAGCAGAGGTGACATTTCACATCACTATTGGAACTAAAAATAAAAAGTGATTACCATTCGTCCTCTTTAAATCAGAGGACCACTAAAGACAATGGGATTCATCAGTGTGTGTTCATGGTAATCTAACCACCAAGTGTTGGACTGACCAAAATTTAGTTTTAGATTTAGTCTTAGTCTTGAGATTAGTCAAATGCATTTTAGTCATAGTCAGACTCATCCTTGGTAGCTTTAGTTATACAAGCTGTGTGTTTTTAGAGCTGTAAACCTGAAATCTTCATGTTCATGTGTTCTCTAATCAGTGTGGTGTGTGGGTTATAGATCACTGACTCTTCTTTAATAATCTTCTTACACAGCCTTAAATCATTAATGGATAGGGTGTCAGTCATTCATTTTCATTTAGGTTTTAGAATAGAACAACCCTAATTAATGCTATATTTCTCACACTGTTGATTTTTTTTTATGACTTTTGTGTGCCTTCTCATTTTTAGCTTTTTCATTGCTTGTTTTAAATTATCTTCTGTTGACTAGACTAATGTAGCCTTTACCTTACAATTTATTGTGATTAAAAGAAAAATATTAAAAATGCCTCAGGCTCACTGAACTCAAGTATTTCTGTATTTAGGCCTGCAGTGTGTACTTTACACACACACCCATGCTTGACAGCTGCAGTATTTCAGCCCTGCAGTATGTATTTAACCAACTGAACAAAAATACACACCACACTATGGAAAAAAAAATTCAGCACAGACCAGAGTGCTCTGGATTAGCCACTATCATGTGGGTGAAAACAGCAGCCATCACAAGGCCAGTCTACTATCTTGTTGCATAAGAAAGAATGACTACACTCGGGTGTAACTCTGCAAAAGTTAAATCAGCCAAAAACTGATTTGGGAGTAGGAAAGTACCCGTCACACTGTTCAACTCGCACCATTTTGAATGTTAGGTTCACATTTTTCTTAATGAGAGTTCCTGTCCAAACAGGCTGAGTTGGCTCAGATTTCTTAGGTATCTCACCTGCTGCATTGGACACATTTTGCAGCAGAGGCTGAGATATGATTTCAACAGTTTTTTTAATTAAAAAAAAAATAATAATTGTGTCGTCTGTGTAATACTAAATTACTAAATACCCCATGAAATTTAACCACCATTGCTATTATTTATTAATTCATTAAGAATCTGAGCTCAACTGAATATACTGAACCTCAGCCAGTCCTCACTTATCTCTTTTCTTTGAAGCGTCCTTACCATTCATTTTTTAAAAACAGTTTTCTGTGTTTTGTATTCACTATGGTTACTTACAGCAACAGGATACTCTCTACTGTTTGATATTTTATAACTGAATTTCATTCAAATTATACTTACTTATAAGAAATAACAAAGAAATGACATTTTACATTCGCCTGCAGTAACCTCAAGTAAAAAATAACATGTCAGATAAGTTCAGTTGCTACTAACATCACAGCCACCTGCATTGCTGCAGTTTATTCAGATGAGACCCATGAAATGCCAAATACTGTGGTTTTCCTGAGTGGTTTATGGTTACCTTCACCTAACAACTGATACAGGTGCTCTGTTTTCCATCAACCCTTGCAGCTTCCATATAAAAGCTTATGCCAGTAGAATGAAAAATGGAAAAAGCTGCTTCCACTGTTTGGTTTTCCCTCTGTAACTCTTCTGTTACAAAACTGTTCTGTGTCAACACATTCCACATTCCAAAGAGTTTTATTTAAAAAAATCCACAGGGAACTATCACCTGATTCTACAGGTCATCTCAGCTCAGTAAAAAATGTTTGAATAGGAAACTGCTAACACATTTACCATAACAACTTTATTAGGTGATGCAGCTTTTAAGCAATGATTATGCTCTTCATTACATATAGTATATGTCTTAAGAAAGCAGAGATTAAAAGTTTTCATAATATAAGTAAGGTTTTCTTTGGTTGTAGTTGCAGTGCTCATTTGCCATGTACCTCCAGCCCCCCCCGTCCTTTTTGCAGTCTCCTTCCCTTTCTGGATTTCTGGATTGCACGTAATATCAAAAAGCTCTGGGCTTGTAGTGATGAGGCTGACAATGTCTGTGCTGTCGACTACGATTAGTTTCCAGGCAATTCTCATAAATATCCTCTGTTTCCTCCTGACATTGAAAAAACAGGAAAAGAGCAAAAATGGATCACTTGACATCACAGCTCACACTTTGTACAGTCGGCTCAGATTGAGCTCAGTCTCAGTCGCAGAGCATATCCAGATAGAAATAGATTTTACTTGACTTTGTTGGTATGTTCCAAGTTGAGAAATCTAAGAGATGATCATTTTTGTACTTACCATTTCTGCAGTGGGAGCCTGACTGCTGTTTCTGTAAAGGAGAGTGACAGCGTAATGCCATTAGCCAAACATCTGAATGAGCATGTGGTCACACAATGACAGGAAGCACAGCAGCTTACCTCGCACGCCGATTGTAAACTCTTCGCAGAATGGTCAAAGCAAATATAAAGATCAGGCAACATGTGCAAGGAACAATAACTGACACAATAATCATCAGCTTATTCCAGTTTTCAGTCTCTTTGTGCTCTGGGAGGGGAAAAAAGAGATGTTTGTAACCTGTGCCACACTTGTAACACGAGTTTAAGTTTTGTGCACAAAAGATGACTTTCATAAAGGAAGTACTCTCATGTCCTGTGGACTCTCAAAATACCCTGAGCACTAACACTGTACTCCATTATAGTATTATGTTTAGTTATATGTAATATTTTAACTTAATTTTAAACCAACATTATGTTTAAGCAGGCTCCTCTGGGGTTTTAGTGACTAGAGATCTAAAATGTGTATTGTATAAACTGCCCTCAAAGATTCTGTTTGCTGTTGCCACACACGTTGTTTATGTTAAGTCTAATCTTAATCTTCTAATATGGTAAGCACACCTGTAATTACAATCAGCTCCCAGGTCTGTTTCCATGTTCCAGTTTCCGTAGCTGTGTCGCAGGTGTAGTTTCCTATATGAGACTCCTGGAGACTCTCTATGATCAGTGCGTACAGTTGGCTCTCTGACTTAGACATGTTTATGTTAAGGCTGTTAGCTTTTTCATTGACGTATGTTTCAGTTGGTGGTTTAAAGCTGATCAGAGTAACTCCATTTAGTCTCCATGTCAGCTGTTGGAGTGTGTTGATTGAATTGTTGTTACAGTGCATGCTCACACTGCTGCCAGCCACCTCTGAGATGATGTCCCCTTCTAAGAGGAAAAGTTCAAATGGTAGATTTAATTTTGCACAACAACCATGTTGTCACAATTTTCTTGCAGTACAGTTAAAGGAGCAGTTTGACATTTTGGGAACTATATCAGTTTGCTTTCTTGCTGAGAGTTAGACCAGAAGATCAATACTGCTGTTACGTGCTTGGTAAGTATGAAGCCACCGATGGCAGCTAGTTATCTTAACTCAGCAAGAAGACTGGAAACGGAGAAACGGTGAGCCGTGCTCTTCATAAGCTCACCAGTGAACCTTTATATCTCATTTGTTGGATACAGAACAACAACTGAGGTTTAAAAACAACTATTTTGTTCATAGAGAAAAGTAAATAACCATATTTCCCAAAATGTCATTGTCAGAGTATTGGTATTGTAAATTCATTTTACCTGCCGGTGAGAAAATCCAGAACACACAACATATCAGAGATGTTGCCTTGTTGGTGCTCAAATATCTAGAGAGATATTCCATTGCACCTTGAAACAAAGACAAACAAAGTTTTACTGTAAACATTATGCCTATATGGGTTTATAACATAATTAATCAGAAAATAGAGTTTGATAGTTGTGAGTGATCCTATCCCCAAATGTTTTATTTTTACTAAACTTATTTAAGCACAAGATCCCTACTGAGATTAAAGTAAAGAGTGCCCTGGCCAACAAGGCATTAACAAAAAGAAAGAAAAACACAAGATATGTAAAAAGATCGACAAAACATATGACTGTTGACTCATGAATAAAAATGCCACTAAGAATCTTCCAGATCATGTCATGTGAAAAATATAGGAACTATACCTACTTACCGGTGGTGAGTATCTGTGCTGTTTGTCTCGTTTTCTCGTTCTAAGTTCCTTAACTGTAAACCACAGCTTTAATTTAATGTTACTAGGCTAACAACTGACAAAAATATAGATATATTTAAGAGTAATAGTAGTATCTTACATCTCTGTTTATGACAGTGTATTCAAGTTCAAACTGGTCAGGCCCCCACACCCACAGCAGAAACTGTTTCCACACAGGAAGTGAATATTTAGATGTACTTTGGTGTCCTGTGGCTGCACAAGAGAGGTTACCATCTCTTAAAAGTTGCAGAACCGGTTGTGAGCCTTTACTGAAGATCTTTGCTGAATACATTTGTTGCAGAGATTTTTGTCTGACACTGTTCATATGACCTCAAGAGCGCGAGAGGCCTCAGATCACATTAACTGTTGTCATTTTCTTTTCATGTTTGAAAATGTACAAAAATATCCTATGATGGAAAATAGAATGGACCTTGTATCTTCTTTGCAATGACTCTGTGTTCCTCGAAAATGAAAATGCTTGGTTTGATTTGCATTTGAATTTGAGATATGTCACATCCGCCCTTATGGAATGAAAATGAAATATGAGTGCATCTTTGCATGTAGACAAAGGCAGCATTATCTGGTAGACTGTACAGTGGTTCCATTGTCTGTCTGTCTTGGTGCATAGTTGTAGCTGACAGCCCAGTACTGCTATGGCAACACATAATCCCCCACCCCCCACCCATTAGGTGTTTTAGCACAAATCCTAATGCATCATAGTTCCAAAACCCCATCATCCTCAGACAGGTTGGTCTGCTTCATCTGGGGCTTTCCCAACCATGATGTTATGGTCTAAATTTGGCTTTTTAGACCAATGACTCTTACCTTGAGGGTTTAGGCATTCTTTCTTGGCTAAAAGAAAAAAGAAAAAAATGTTATTATGAATGCTGAATCTCAGAATTACATATAATATAAATATTATAATATAATATAATACCACATTGATCCAGCCTTCTCAAATCGATACAAACTTTGTCCCTGTGTTCTGCACTGTTTAATCTTAAACATGTCTCTAAACAAAGACAGAAAAGCCATGTGGTGCAGGAATAAAAAATACCTTTTACAATACTGCCCCTTAGTGGAGATTTAATACTTGAATGTTCCCTATGTTTTCTACACATCCTGTTGTTACCAAACATATTTCATGAAACTGAGTACACACCCGCGTGCGTGTTGATGTTGCCTCCCTCAGTCCAACAATCACATATTGGGTAATATGCACATTTATTGCCCACAGATATGACTGAGGTTTCCTGTTTCCTGTGTCTTAGACCTTTGACAGACATTTCTGGAGATATAAAATCTAACTGATCAAGAATCAGTAGTGATGATAATTAGGCGCATTACTCCACCTAAATTAACTGAAGTCAATAGTACTTTGCCAGATCCAGAATAATAATGGAAAATATAATAATCAAATAAATTATGATGTATTATAACAGTTTAAATAAGACTCACAAACTACCCAGCATATATAAAGAAGTTAAAATTAGTCCAACCTTTACCAGCTTTTTAAATTTTTTTTACCCTGAGTTGAGTTCAGTGCCATAGCTTGTTTTGTGAATGGGTGTGTGTCTGTTTGTACATTGTGGTGTTTAGTTGTGTGTGTATTTCTGGGTGCGTGTCTTGCAGAGAAACACTGACACAAGACTTCTAGACCACGTGTGACTTTTTATTGCGTTGGTTCACATTCCAAAAGAAGATACTGCCACACATCTATCAGCAAAGAAGACTACAAGTTAGTAAAAACGATTTTTTTTCTTTCCAAAGATTAATCTTGTCTTCTTACAAACATACAGGCGATGCAACATTCTTAAAATACAAAAAGTCATACGTTTACCAGTCATATCGATGTACACAAGGACCAGTATCATGCTTTGATTGAGACACTGGTTAAATGTTAAAGTATTCAAAACTTTGGTGATTCATTGAAGGCGCTCTTTAATTCATATTCCACAGCATTAGATTATGGGAGGCAAAGGGATGGCTGGGGGTCACAAATGGGTCAAAGCTGCCTTCTCTTTCAGAGTTTCTCTATAGCCGTTTGATCATACCCCCAAGACCAACACTGTGTTGTGTGTGTGTGTGTGGTGTGTGTGTGTGTGTGTGTGTGTTTTATGAGGATAAGCTTGCACCGTATGTGTGTGTTCATGCCTGCAAAAATGCAACTTTATGCACTAATGTCTTCTTAAACATCATTAAATTTTCATGTTAATACATGTTAAGCTGCAAATAGAGACGTGTCTATGTGCGTGGGTGGTGGAAGGGTGTGTGTGTGTGTGCGTGCTAAGGGGCTGCGTACAGAAACGAAACTCGGATATTAAAAAAAAAAAAAAAGCAAATAAAACATCAAGTTCACATAGGTCCCAGAGCGATATAAGCACTTGCTACAATCTTACAACATTTGAGAACATAGATTTACGGATAAGGCACAGGAAATCATACAGTGACAGCTGTTGAATAAACAAAGCCCAGAGAATATGAGAGGCAGATTCGTGATAAACCTAAGGCATACTTTAAGGCTTAATGCACTTTGTATTAAAATACTTGCTAATGATTTGCAAAGAAATTCATCTTCTTTACTCAGATAGATGCACAATACCACAGCATGGGCATTTTCTGTCTTTATTGGGTTTGTGAGATTAAACCAGTCTTGTAATCACAATTAGACCTTGGGTGATTCCTCTAGACAGTGAAATAACTAAAAACAGGCTGTTCTGCACATTATGTACATTATTAGACATGAGATAGGGCATTATGTACAGGGGGAGTTGCCCCTAGTTGTTTGTTTCTCTCTGAATTTGAAAGCATGTCACAAACTATTGTGTTTTTCTTTGCGGGTTGAGGACCTAATATGGTCGCATAAAATCAAGTAGAACGATTTTTTCACAGCCAGGTCAAGGATGCTTGTTTTCATTGATGAGTGCAGTTTCTTTTATTGTCTCGCCTCCAACAATACTTTGTGCTGATGGTGCATGATCTTTATCGCCCGGACGCCTGTTTGTACAGCACGAAAAGAGAGGATTTGGCCTGAGGTCGCTACTATAGTTCATTCTCTGATAGGGCAAAATGAGCCCTGTTCTCGCTCCCATGGACAACTGATATCACAGTACAGAGTTCTACTTAAAAGCTACAAAACATAAGCAAATCTAAAATGCAGAGATTCACATTGAAAAAGACATTCAACATGTGGTCTTTTTTTGTTTGTTTGTGTTGTTTTGTTTTTGTTTTTCCTTCACTAACTCAGCTCTGGCTGTGCTACCTGGTATATAAACATGAAAAGGAGAGAAATGCTCTGAAATTCATGCACATCTCTCTTCACTTGAAAGAATCCTGTGTAAATGGATGCATAGATGAGGTGTTATGAGGGTTAAAGGCCTTACACAGAGTAAACCTCTGAATGTGCAAAAAAAAAAAAGAAAGAAAGAAAGAAAGAAAGAAAGGTATGCTCTTCTTAACCTGAAAATGGACTTTTCTTCTTCTTCTCATAGAGCTGTACCAGCACTTCATTGTGTGATTTGTCTATGCGAGAGCCCTCTCACCTGCAACTTTTGTGGCCATATGCTGCTTTTGCAGTATGCCACTGTCTGAATGGGAATGAAAGTCAGTGCCTAACTACAGCGAAATTACTGATTTGCAGACACACGAGTATATTTTAACTCTCTTTTCCCTATCTACCCAAACCCCATGTAAAAATGTTTAATCCTCCATTGTATATGATTAAAACTCTTTCAATAGAAAAAGATGTTTCTAAAAATTGAACATGGATTTTCATCAAGTAAAAAACATTTCCCCCCTGCATGTGTCCTTTCCACATTTTTAAATATAAGAACACGCTTAATAAAAACCTACACCTCCCTCTTTGACCTCTACTTTTTATGATATTTATTTTTTATCACAACACTCAGATTTTTTGTCATTTGGTAGA
>NW_026117025.1:0-25803 GCF_001640805.2 Lates calcarifer
CATATCCTCTGTCACTGTATAAATAATGTTATAAAATATATTATATATCGCGATAAAGATAACTTTATTGTCACAACATACCAGAAATTTTTGACGCTCAACAACATAAATAATAAATAAACAAAAAACAATACACATTTAAGACACATTTATACACACACACACACACACACACACACTCTCACAGAGAGAGAGAGAATAAGACTAAAAACTGTCATTACTACAACTGACAAGAGCAGTATTAAACAGGTCAGAGTACAGTGCCTATTTTTAATCTGTTCTCAGAGGGAATAAACGATTTTTTGTAGACAATTTTTGGGCCAGTAGAACTTTGAAATGTTGACCTGATGGTAGTAACTGGAAGGATTGGGTGAGTGGAGCCCTCCTTTATCAGACTGGCTTTCCAGGTTACTGACAAGGTGTACAATTCAGATAGGGGATGAGATTGGGGTGGGCCAATTATTGTTTGCTTGTGAGCTTTGTTTTGTGTTTGGAGGTGAGGGTGCTGAAATGTTGAAGGTAAGTATAGATTCAGTTAGTGTCCTATAAACCAGGTTAAATGCCCTTACTGACATTAAAAGTTCTGAGCTTACTCAGCAGGTGGATGTGCTGCTGGGCTTTCCTGTATACTGAGTTGTTTGTGCAGGGAAGAGGACAAATGATTGTTTTAAATGACTGTCCTTGTTCTACCACCTGACCTTCGATACTGTGGAGTTCGAAAAGAGGTGGCTGTTGTGAACCTGGTTTCTCTCTGTTCCCACAGCTCCTTCGTCTTGGTGGTGTTTAGCTCAGGGGAGGTTTCCTGAAATGTCTGGACCAAGTTTTTTACTGCCCAATGGTAGTCAAGCACAGCATTAGGGTCAGTCAGGTGGGTCACTAGGGCCATATCATCTGTGTACTTCAAAAGTGTACAGGAGCTGTTGTTGGTGTAAACAGAGAAGAGAATGAGGTATAAGACACAACCTTGGGAGAGCCATGTGTTTGAAATCAACTGTTTTTTATTAGAATCTGTTGTGTCCTGTCCTGTAAAAAACTCTTAATACATAAAACCAGCACCTGGGTTGACCTGAGGCTCCACTAGCTGGTGCAGTGGTATGTTTATGTGTCCATGAATAAAATCCTACTGTGGGGGTCCAGATGTGTGGCCACACTGTCTAAAAGGGTCCGACTTGCATTTTCAATCTGCATTTTGCATTGTAGGCAAATTGGAGTGGATCCAGTCTTTCTGCCACCATTCTGGAGAGGTGGTCACAGACTACTCTTCCATGCCTTTACACAGGACTAATGTCAGGGGAATTGGGCATTAGTCACTGAGGTCCCTAGCATGTGTGTTTTCTGGGGATTGTGATTAGGATAGAATCCTTCTGCTGGCTTGCACAGCCAAGTCCAGAAACAGCTTCTCATGTTTGTAGAGTGGTGAAAACTCAACTGAAAGGAGCAGTCTTTGAGTACCCTGCCTCTGAGCCTATCAGGGCCAGGGGCTTTGTGTGGATTGATTCTGCTCAGAATGAAGGTCACCAACTGGTTCATCTGGTGAGAGCTTGGTAGGATAGGCTAGGGCTGAAGAGTGTCACTTTGGTTACTGTGCTGCAGCTGTTAAAGCCAGCTGAAGAAGCTATTGAGCAGCTCTGCAAGGGAAGTTGGGTTGGGCCAGTCAGTCATCGCAGGTTTGCGGTCTCTACCCATCATGACATGTACCTGTCCATGCCTTTCAGTATTCACTCTCTCTCACCGTGAAGTTTGTTGCCAGTTCATTGTTGATAATCATGCAGAGCTTGCCTCCAATCAACTTCTGTGTTTCCTTGTATCTCTGTCAAAGTGCACAATGTTCATCCATCCAGATGAAAACACTGGTTTCAATCTGTTGCCATGTCTAGAATTCTGCATTTGTCCTCTGTTGTTGTGCTGGTATGTTTCTCTTTGTGTGTTCCTTCGTAGCTGACTCGATAATCACAGCAACCTACATCAGTTCCTATGGCAGCTTTAATAAGATAGATCTTGTAATTGTAAACTGTAATTATGCAGTAAAGATGTTGTAATTATAATATACAAGGTCACAATTATGAGCCACAGACGTTTTTTCTTATTTGTGAATCCTACGCGCTTTTGTAGCTGTTAGCTTATTGAGTGAAATAAAAATGTGATAAAGTCATTTATCACATTAACGCATATCCTGTAAATCTAATATAGCCATAAAGCACTCTTGCTCATTTGGTTTGCTTTGTCGGTAGAATACATGAGCAGTAGGCTGGTGGGCTGCAGGTTACACACCACAGTGTCACCAGTTCAGGTCCTGGATGGGCAAAGCAACAGGGAAAAGTCTGCCCCTTCTTCATAACCACCACTGAAACGCCCTTGAGCTAGGATCCCACCCATCAACTGTCGCAGTGAGGCTGAACCAAAATCAGTTTATATATATATATATATATATATATATATATATACACTGTATGTCAACACTTTAATTCCTCTATATTGTGTTGATTAGTCTACAGACTAATTATCATGACCTTGCATGTGCATTACCCATTGCACATAATGTTTTCGTGTTTTTCTCTCCAATATTGAAAAGGAGGATTGGCAGACAGGATGAAAAGCAGTGGAGCTTTTCAAACAGTTGGAATATAAATGGGCTGAAGGTACGGGCACTTTAATATATGAAGAAAACTCTGAATTCAAGCACTTTATAACAGCCAGAAATGGTAGGCAGGCACACATAGGCTTTACTTGACATCTATTCGAGCTAAAATAACATGTGCTTGTAAAGCAGTGCTAATTTGAAATGGAAGTATATATTTTACAAAGCCGTAAGCAGAGAGCATTCTCAATTTTGTTGTGCTTCAAAAGAGATTTTCAGCATGGTGGTCCTGAACAGAACTCAGACGTAGCATTACCACAGCTGGAAGTAAACAAAACACAAGATCAGTGCAGGTAAGAGGGAGAGCAAGAAGGAGGGGGATTGAAAAGAAACGACACAACAGAACAACAGAACGAGAACCATTCAGAAAAAATGAGGGAAAAAATAAAGCATTTGCTCAGGAACACAAAGCAGTGAGATAAATGTGACTGCAGGGCATAAAAAAGAGGCAGCAAATTCAAGGAACGATAATGACCTTCAAATATCTACTTAACCAGCTTGAATGGCCACTTGGTGTGAAGGAGATGTTTCTGACAGAGGGCAAGGAATTTCAGCACAGCAACAGCTTTGTAAGTTTATTGGTAATATTACTGGAAGATAATACAAATATGTTTTTGTCCCTGTGCTAGAGTTACTTTGTGTGATTTTGCTTCCCTTTGTCTTTGTTGT
This sequence comes from Lates calcarifer, assembly GCF_001640805.2. Classification (NCBI taxonomy): domain Eukaryota; kingdom Metazoa; phylum Chordata; class Actinopteri; family Centropomidae; genus Lates; species Lates calcarifer. Next base: position 3,308 of record NW_026117025.1, read on the forward strand.
AGTTGATCTTGGTCTGGTTTAGTTATGCTATGTGCAGTCCACTATTAGATGTATTCATCATTAGCTTAAAGACAGAGGTTTTTAATGCACACAGGATGAAATGTGCTCACATGGTTATATGTTTAAAAGGCTGAACCTGCATAGTTGATAAAGCCTATGTCACCACTTCAGTGAGAGTGAAACATAAAGCAAACACTGTTATTGTATTGACATATTCAGTAATAGCTTTAACAAATCACTTGCAATAATTATTTCTTGTTGTGAGTTATAATTTCACACATGGCCTAGGCAATGACTGCAATGATCTTAAAGTATTACACAAGAAGCTCAATTACAATACTTTGTTTCCACAATTTCATTTCATTTCAACACATGCACATAGTAGGATAAGATTTTGTGCTCTCCTTACCGTTAAATTGTAAATCAAACAATTATTCAGAAGTTTTTATTTTAGATATTTCTAAAATAAACAAAAATAAATTACACTGTATTTGTTAGAGGGGCTGTGTTTTGGAACAGAATTCAGATAAGTCTAGAGTTATGGTTTGGAAATGGCACTTCCAATGTTACAAATCACCTTGTATTTCAGTCGGCGATCTGTTGTGTCCTGTCCTGTAAAAACTCTTAATACATAAAAACCAGCACCAGGGTTGACCTGAGGCTCCACTAGCTGGTGCAGTGGTGTGTTTATGTGTCCATGAATAAAATCCTACTGCATTTTGCATTGTAAGCAAATTGGAGTGGATCCAGTCTTTCTGCCACCATTCTGGAGAGGTGGTCACAGACTACTCTTCCATGCCTTTACACAGGACTAATGTCAGGGCAATTGGGCATTAGTCACTGAGGTCCCTAGCATGTGTGTTTTTGGGGATTGTGATTAGGATAGAATCCTTCTGCTGGCTTGCACAGCCAAAGTCCAGAAGGCACAGAAACAGCTTCTCATGTTGGTAGAGTGGTGAAAACTCAACTGAAATGAGCAGTCTTTGAGTACCCTGCCTCTGAGCCTATCAGGGCCAGGGGCTTTGTGTGGATTGATTCTGCTCAGAATGAAGGTCACCAACTGTTCATCTGGTGAGAGCTTGGTAGGATAGGCTAGGGCTGAAGAGTGTCACTTTGGTTACTGTGCTGCAGCTGTTAAAGCCAGCTGAAGAAGCTATTGAGCAGCTCTGCAAAGGAAGTTGGGTTGGGCCAGTCAGTCATCGCAGGTTTGCGGTCTCTACCCATCATGACATGTACCTGTCCATGCCTTTCAGTATTCACTCTCTCTCACCGTGAAGTTTGTTGCCAGTTCATTGTTGATAATCATGCAGAGCTTGCCTCCAATCAACTTCTGTGTTTCCTTGTATCTCTGTCAAAGTGCACAATGTTAAAACCATCCAGATGAAAACACTGATTTCAATCTGTTGCCATGTCTAGAATTCTGCATTTGTCCTCTGTTGTTGTGCTGGTATGTTTCTCTTTGTGTGTTCCTTTGTAGCTGACTTGATATTCACAGCAAACTACATCAGTTCCTATGGCAGCTTTAATGAGATAGATCTTGTAATTGTCATTCTCATGTTGGTAGATTGGTGAAAACTCAACTGAAATGAGCAGTCTTTGAGTACCCTGCCTCTGAGCCTATCAGGGCCAGGGGCTGAGTCAGTAACTTGAGATAAACCAAAATAGTTTGAAAAGCCTTCCAGTTCAAATACAATTTGAATTCCTACAACTACTTTTTCCCTTTGAAATAATTTCCTTAACAGGGTGTGAACAAAAGCCGTACCCATCTTTCAAACTTTGCGCCCTGGGAGCAACAAGCCCACTGGCTTTATCCCACAGTACCACAGACTGTGCAGGTGAACGCAGCCTCTTAGTTCAGTGGCAGCCTGAAACATTGTGTTCCCAGTGTGCCCCTCGAAGGGCCTGAGGTGAGGACAGGCTATTTTCAGCACTCATATTGCAGCACTGCCCTCCTCCAATGTAACTGACAGCTCAGTTTGAGGGTGGGAGAAAGGCTTTATGTCGCCTTTGGATGATCTGCCAATCACGACTGGACCAACTGCTGTTGTTAAGCATTGTGTGAGCATGTGTGAGGGTGTGTGTGTGTGTGTTTATCTGTGTTACATGTGTGTACAGACTTCTATAGTTACATCTGAGTCAGGATTGTAGTGGGTGGAGTTTAGAAGACAGTTTGGAAGCTTGTCTGTATTGTGTTATTTTCAATAAGCTGCCTTTCAGTCTGTAAAGTGTCACAGTGACACTTTGCTAAGCCAATAAATTTCAGGAGCATCATGAAGAAGGATCTGAAGCCAAAACTGGAAAAGATTCTATTTAGGCAAATCTACAAAACCCCAACAAAATATATTTGTAACTTGGCTACTAAAACACTTGTTTTGTTTTGTTTTTTTTTTTTTTTGTTGTTGTTTGTTTTTTTTTCATCAGGCTACTAATTGGAAGATGAACTTTTTTTTCTGGCTGATTTTACAGTCTATCACAGCCTTACAGCCTAACAGCGTTTCAATCTGTTACATGTACTGTCATGTACTGCACACAGAGAAAACACCAGCTGGCTCTCATGTGTGCTCACACTATGATGACCATCTCAGCTTCTCTTCTTTACAGTCTCGCATACAACCCACAAAGATTCTAGGTGATTCATTGCAAGGATTGAATTACTTATATCTTCTACCGATAACTTTTTCCCTCCTCGAGCCTTGATTACTGTAATCTCATGTCCTCCTGTTATTAAAACCATTTCATGGGATCTTATTAATCTTCTGCACTAGTTGCCTGTTGGTTCTATTATTATTATATTATTAATGGTTTGTTTTATCTGCCAGATATCCTTAGGATCTTTTCATCCCTTATGAACGGACCTGCATCACAATAACAGGGTCCTCAGTTTATATATATATACATATACATATATATGTATGTATATATACATACACACACACACACACACACACACACACACATATATATATATATATACTGTGCAGTAGTATATAGCAGTGAAACATAAATTGATGAAAGACTAATATGTATATAAACCTTCATAATGCATAAAGTGTTACAACAACAGTCATATAGCTATTAAGTAGGATCATCACACTTAATACAAGGTCAAGTATCATAATGGCTAATAATTGTTCTATCCTTTATGCATTACAGATTATAATGTGTCATGCTGCTTTCTGTAATCCTACTAGGTACAAAAGTAGATGTATAGTTCACCATGGCACGTTAATAACAGCACATTGTCTACTTCAGATTAAGTTAAAGTCTATCAAAGTCTCCCTCAATAATCTCTACAGCTGGGTTGCACAAACATTGTAAACCAGTGTTAAATCTTGGTTTAACAGTTCTGTTACTTGGTTTAATGCAGAACAGGTTTTTTTGATTTTTGATGTAGTCCTCTCCGCTGCAGGATCAAATAAGTATGTTGCTCCAGTCTCCCTGAGTATATATAGTCACTGAAAATCCTGTTTTCATTGCATACTGGTGCAAGCACATCAATGCATGCTCTCTGAGAAGGATATCACTGATCTTTCCGTCTATATTGCAGATATCTCAAGTTTACAGAACAGATTTTGTGAGATGATACATTGACACACACACTACTGACTTTGTAAGCTTGCTGACACATGCACTCATACTTTTTCTAAAAAAAAAGAATATCTAATAAACAAAATAATTTCAACACTGTGTCAGCTGCCTGTGTTTTGATTATATCTGATATAAAAAAAATCCATTATTTTATGTGGGGTCCTGAGAGCTATATCTATTTAAAAATATATTTCAGGAAAATAAGTCTAGATTGTTTATTTTTTAATAAAATATATAAATAAAAAAATAATAATAATATAAATCTAAAAGTTTTCCCACACTGCCTGGGGGTGTATGAGTTCATTTATTCCTTTGCAGGAATGGATGGGAATTGAGTTGTGTGATATGAATGGCACCGTGTCGTTATTGCCTTAATGGACAACACAGGTGACCAGCACAGACTGCAAGTCCGTGTAACTGGCATCTATATATATATAACATATCTATACATCTATATATATATATAACATTATACACTATACATCTGTTAAACTGCATGGGTGTGAATGTATCATGCAGACAATTTACACAGTAAAGAAACTTTTTTTTTCACTTTTTCAATTACTTTGAGGAATGCTGTCAGATTCAGTTCTGGCTTAAGTACTTTGGATACAAATGTAATTCCACCATAATGTTTTGAAGTAATGGTATTTAAATTTAAGGATTACACCAATCAATTAAAACTAATGACATGACGTTTTCTAAAAGATTTCCTCTTGAAAACAATGGGAGATTATGATTCTGGCTGACTACTGTTTATTGTTTTGTGCAGGATTTAGAGAAACTCATTTATACATCTCAAGTACTGTGAACAACTGGGGCAGTCAACAGAAAACTGTAGCCAATTCAGATGCTGCTGGAGTTGTAACATGGATCAGGAGAAGTGAATAAATTAGCCCTATTCATAAAGGAATACTGATATGTCTCTAATGACAGTCGAAAACTTGCCATCTGGTAGATGCACAGACAGACAGAAATATGAAACAGACATTCTTTGTAATTTAAAAGTGGTGTGTTTTTTCCCCTCAAAAGAAAGCATCTAATTACAGAGGAAATCTGTAAGCTATAGCTTACAGGAAGGAAAAACACATGGAATCTAATTTCACCTGCACTCTAAATCTTCTCATTGGCTTCCAGGTATAAAAGAGATGTTAAGGTGCTGCTGCTGGTTTATAAATCACTTAGTGGCAGAGAGCCAAAATACATTTTTGATATGCTTGAAGAATATAAACCAAGCAGGTCCCTTAGATCCTCAGGAACAACTAGCTTGCTGTGCTCACAGAGTATTTAGGTACTATGCAGCATGTGGAACCAATGTCACAATGATATTAAACTTTTCTTTTTTTTTTTTTTTACTTCAGTCACTATAAAATCTAATCAGTCTTGATTCTTTGTTTTCCTCTGTTTTTGATTAATATTCTCCTCTGCTCTCTTATTTACTTTATGAAACTCACTGTAACTGCACACTATCTTTTTTTTATAACTCTCATGTCATTTTTTAAGAAACTCAAATTTCATCTTATTTTTGGTTGATTTGATCAGTTGTTCCTTTTACTTGCTTTTGTTGGTTTTATTTGCATGCCTGGCAGTTTGTCAGACTTTGAATTACTTTTGTGTTTAAACAATGTCACCAATAAATGTTACTTCTGCCACTGAGCAATAATGTATGCTTGCCAGAGCATTGTTTCAATGGGACAAAAAGCACAACATTCAATAACTTTCTAACTGGTATGCATGCTGGCATTGACATATACATTTGCAGAAATTTATAATGAATGAGCAGTAGTAGAAAACAGGTCCATGATGACTCAAAAATTGGTAATGGTTTATTTTGCATGACACTGTACCACAGTATCACAACTGTGATACTCATAAAGTAAAAATTGTTACAATTTGTAATAAATACATAAATAAATAAGGAGATAAAACCAGTATTGTGTGGCTCTTATGAACAAAATGTGTTACAGTACTACACGCATTTGTCAGCATTTTAAAACAGCCATTGCCTTATGGTTTATACTGTTACCAACTCTTATGTCATAGAACCAACAGAATTGAGGAAATCTGTATGCAAAGAAAGGTACAACAAAAACTGACAATGCATACAGTGACTTGTCCAAGTCTGATTAGGAAAAGCTATGTGGATTTCAGTCTGCATAAGAGCTGCATAATTTTACCCAATCTGTACTGGGCCCAGAAATTACAGTCTAAAAGTCTATAGTCTAAAAGTTGGAGTGTTGTGAACAAAACACAGATTGTTTGGTCTGTCATCTTAAGTAGTAAGTAAGTCAGTCTTCAGATGTGACATGAAATACTGCATAAAAATCAGATGACTAGTTAAAATGACTGAGTGACATTTCTTCTTACATTGTCTCCTTCAGCCATCTAGTCACTCCATCAAAGTGAAGTTGTTTGAAATGTTGAATTTCAAGGTTTAATCTACTGCTGTGAGATTGTAATGTACAAGAAAATGTCTGGGTGCAGGTTGACTGAAAATTGCTCTATTATACAGACACGAGTTACTCCATCATCAGCATGTCCATGAAATGAGCACTTCACAGCATGGGATACAGTCGCTGTCTGGACAGGCTGGTCAAATTGTCAAATCAATTCATCTTGAACTGTGTCTGAAAGCCAATTATCTATTGAACCCATTCTCCCTCAAACAGAGATTAAATGTGCATTCAAGCATCGGTTTATACAGTACACCATCATGGTTCTTGTCACCTCTAAAAGCAGTTCACATGTGACCCAGAAAAAGAACTAGCTTGAACAACAGGTAGAGAACATTCAGTGACATGCAATTGTTCTCAATAGTTGCACCTTGGGATTCATCATGCTCTGCTGTCTGACTCAGTATTTCAAATTTTACCTCAGGAGCCTGATATACAAGTGAAAAAGACCAGGTGCATAGATGTGGTTTTAATTTGAGTATGGTTATTTTTATTGGATGTCCAAAACACAATTGTGTACTGTACTTGCTCTTTTTTTTCTCACTTCCATATGCAAACAAGGCTCACACACATACACGTAAATAACTTGAACTTAAAGTAAAAATTCAGTTCATATTATGGAAAGGTTTTATTTCCCTTAAAAAGTAAGTCATATCATTCCCACTTAAAACATTTACAGTATTTTGATTCAGGTCAGGATCACTCCTCTTACAAATCAAACACAAACTTCCTAACAGATGGTTGCACTTATCTTTTTAAGTTTCTTTTTGGGTTATGCTGTTAACTAAAAATAAGAAGCAGGTAGCTTAATCTGGCTCAGAATACCTCTGTCTGTCAATCTCCACCAAATATCCTTTAATACTAGTGCGTAGTGAGATTAGTACAAGCATTTTATCCAAAAACGATTACATACACACCGGTAGCTGCACACATTTTGTTCTAGCTTTCCATTCTAAGCTATAGGTGCAAGGCTATTTGACTTATGTGTTGTTTCCAAAAAGAACATGATGTCGTAATTTGCTATGAGATGTGGACAAGAGTCTTGGGTTTCATGTATAAAAAGCAAAAAAAGGAAAAATGTAAGTAAAAAAGTGAAAAAAAACAAATATTTGTATATATATATATATATATGTGTGTGTGTGTGTGTGTGTGTGTGTGTGTCCCAAATCTACATTAAATGTAATTTCCACAAATGTAAGGGGACGTCCCACAGGGAACTGTCCTATTGTCGATCATCTCTGAACACTGCCCACTATCTTGATGTTTCACGTAGGAACATAGCCACCCACCCACACACACACACACGCACACACTCCAGAAACAGACACACACTCCAGACACACAGTCCCACTATCTCTTACTCTGCTGCCAAAAGCTGTCAGGAAGATCAAAGTGGGTAAATGTGTTTGATGGAATACTCCACTTTCTTCATTTACCACATAGACAGGCTTTGACTTGAAAGAGTTTGCATTGAAATGAACTTAATGCTGGAGTGCATTTTGAAACAGGAGTGGATATTGGGAGGGAAAAAAGATAGCTGTGTGAGTGTGCTGAGCTTGTGTGCTAAGGCTGCTCCTCACTTTCTTCTATTATAATTTGTGGTATCAGCTTTCAGTACAGGCTCAGAATCAAGTTGAGAGGTGGTATAGATAAGCTTTACATTGTTGAAAAAAAATCTCTTTTCTTCTCAAATATCAAAAGGCAACACACTCCTGTCCAGATGCTATGAATGTGATATGAATCAGGGCTACTGTAAAATAGCAGCATTGGGTCATTTTCAGTTTTTTAATTTGTTGAGTCATCTTTTTCTTCATGTGTTGTCTCCCTGACTTCCTCACATTCTGCCTCCCTTCTTTTCTCCCTTTACTTCTCAACTCTTCATTTTTATCATGTTCAGCAGCACCACTAGCACACTAAGACTTTCTTTGTCTTCTTTTTTCTCCTTGTGCCTGTCCTTGTGCAGCTTCACCTCTTCCGCCATTCACTAACCAGATTCTCCTTGTGTAACCTGTTAAGAAAGCCCTTTTGGTCATCCCTAAGGGTAATTAAGTGGGCGGGCTATCCATGCCAATGAACAAACCCCAACTGTTCCTTCCCTTCATTAGTAAAACTTTGACATGAGGAGAAACCAAGGCAACCACCACAGAACAGCAGCAGCGGCTGTGTCACATGAGAAAAAAAAGAGAGGGATCCCCAGTGTAAGACGCTGTCTGTGTGTATATATCTGTATGTGTGTGTGAGGGGGGAGCTATCTCCTGTTAATTAGCCCACACATCTTCTTTGGTCTTACTAATCAATAGCTTTGATGGCTGTTAATAGGGAGTCAGGAGTATAAGTGCTTTATTTTGAGTTAATTGAGAAAAGAGGACAAATGTGCAAACAACTGGTGTTTACTAAACTTAACTTGACTGTGGGGGGAAAAAAAGAAGTTTGAGTATTTTGTTACCCCATAATCCAGGCTACAGAATGCATTATTGATGCTGAACTTCTTTGTAATAAACCTTTATATACAAGAAAGACAGTGTCAGCGGAGATCTTCTCTTCATCATCTTCACATCATCACCATCGAATATACTACACTAGCTTGCCTCAAAAACACTCATATTACATTATAATATATATTATTTACCACCAAAGGACTGGCCTGCAGTTCAGAGGAAGTAATCTACCCAGCACAATGTCCTCACCTTTGTCTCTGGCCATAGCTCCAGTGGGAATTATAGGTCATCATTCAAATGAGAATATTGTCCCAGATTATTATCTTTTCACTCATTGTTTCAAACTCTGCATAATCAGCAGCTACAATATAGTCAATCAGTGAATCAGTAAGCAGTGAAATGTTTGTAGCTCACCCATGAGAATAAGTGGTTTAAGTAGGTATGAATGGTATGAATGATACTTTTCGTTCTACTGCTAAAATTACCACTGGAGTACATGTTAAACTACATATATGTCATGAAATCAAGCTGACTGTAGTCGCTCTTCTTTGAAAAGAGGGGGCTTTTAACCCATGCCCAAAGTATAGATCCTTTGTGTCTTTTGCATAGATTTTTGTGTTCTTAGAAAATCAATAAGCAATGGACAATGTCTAATAGCAACCACTTGTTGGTGACTAGTAGTAGTTTAATCACTGCTACTGCATGCCATGTAATAATTCAAAATATAGAAAGGCTGCGGTTAAACTACACAACTTACCACTGTGTATGTGATATAGACTCAATGGGGCTGGCAGAGGGTAAACACTTGTCATTATTATAACTATTTACAGTACTTTCATTCCCATGTTAAAATTTCAAATGGCATTACATTTTATTCAGCCTAGGACTAAAAACTCACAGGCAAAGACTTGGACTTTGTCATAGCACTAAAACATGAGACTTACTGCTGATTTCTAAAAGGAGTCTATCTCTGTCTCACCTCTGCAAATGAGTAAACAGAAAAAAGTAAACATGTCCCTACTCAGGTTATTGATGACTATTTCTATTTTCAACCAAGAACATGATGTTACCTGGATTGTAATAATTGTTTTTAAAGTTGACTTGCAATAACTATAAATGGTTACTCATGCTTCAGTTGCCACAAGCAGGTAATGTAGGGAAAGTACAGATGGCTCTGATTTTCATTCATACATTCACTTTCATGCTGGTGGAGCAAAACACACGTTTGAGGAAAAGAGAAAAGGTAAATCAAATATTGTTATGATATTGATTTTTTACCCATAGTAATCACATGTTTTCTTGTTTATGAACATATAATAGGAATTATAAATTTGAGTCTGAGTTCAGTTTAACTTTTTTTTTAAAAAACTTTTTCAGTTTAACTTTTTGGGAAAAATAATAGCCCTTTTTTGAATGTCAACTATAATGGACATTAGGACGATTTAATGGTGTTAGCTAATTGCTAACTAGCTTGCTAGTTCTTTGTTTACATTCAAAGTTCTGCCCCAAAACATATTTCTTTGTGGGGTACTAAACAAGTTGAATGTATTTTCTACGTAAAATAATTAATGTATATATTAATGTAATGTATGCTCTTTTGATGCTATTTTGTTTTGTAGTCACACTGGTGAATAACATAGGTGTGACTGGCTTAAAATAAAGCTGACATACTTGATTTAAACACAACATAATCACGTTCATCTTCCAGTTCTGTATTGTAGCTTTGGATCTAGCTGCTCACTGCATGTCAGAGGGCTGTAAAAATCAGTCCAAAATGGTTTGATGCAGTCATTGTGTGCAATGACTCATCAGCCCAACCCCTAGACAAAAGCAGATATGAATAGCCTTTAGTTGCCAATGGTTTCATTCAGGTGAGTGAACCTTAACTCATTGTAAATGTAAAGTCAAAACATGTGGTTACGACAAGTTTTGTTGAGGAAAAAAAAAGACGGCAAAAACAAGGACCCCACAGACTTCATTTACTTTTTTAATAGAATCCCTAATCAGAGATAAAAAGAAAAATGGAGGCTTCAGGCAGCTTGAGTGTTTGGAGGGCTTAATGAGATAACAGGATCTATGCACAAACAACACCAATTTTCGACAGAGGGGAAACGACTGACATTGTGGGGGGGTGGGGGGGTGAAAACAAACAAATAAAATGAGGGCAAAGGAAATTCATTCTGGGGCTGATTTGTTTGCATAATCAGCAATAAGCCAGGTTTCAAGATGTGTGTTGCCTCGGACTGATTTGGAATTCTGAGACATTTTATGAGTCACATACACTCTGCAAAAAGCAAAATATATCCCACATGGTTCTTACCATCAAAAATAGGTATTAAAATTAGAATCATATTGCAGCTAATTTGTGATGGACCTTACTAACTAAAGATTTAGAGTTGATTAGAGAGTTTGTGAATTCACAGTCAATAAAATAGGTCTATTATTGAATAATGATATTGTAATCTCTGCCGTTTAAAGCCTTTGACAGCATTTCATCCTCTCTGCCCTGATGTTAGAAGAGTGGTTAGAACAAGCTGCAACCCTTCATCTTATATGTTGTATATATATATATATATATATATATATATATATATATATGTTTGTTTTTTGTATAACTGCTGCCTGTGAAACAAATTGCCCTTTGGGGATAATGAAGATTTCCTTGATTCCTTGATCTGTCCATGAGCCATGATATAAAGTTATGGCTAAGGTTAAAGGTAAATATGAAAATAGTAAATATTCAAATAATAAACACTAACTAAACAACTATACTAGATTTTTATTTTTTTTTTTAAAGTACTATCTTACTATCTTTATCTGGACATGTAAAACAAGTCAGAACACATGGCTGAGAAAGTTTCTGTTCCAAAGCTGATTTACTGTAATTAAAGTTCTTACAAATATGCACTGGATTTTCTTACTTCTAGAACAGAACCCATAAGTCCCGGTTTCACTTCAGCTCTCTATAATATATACACAAGGTGTCAAGTGACTGTGTTATAACGTTTAAAGGGCTACTCATAACTGTCTAACCTGTGTGGTTCCCCACAGCGTGTCTTAGTACCTTTCAGCTCACTGGCTGGTTTTACATTCTGCAACTTTACTGTTTGGTTCAGTCTCACTGCATCTTCAAGCAGCAGGAAGCTGTTGCGATGAGGCTCTGATAAATTGACTGTGCTCTACCTGCCCAGCATCAAATAAGTTACGTAGTAGCAGTAGTGGTTCAGTAGTAGTAGACCTTAAGAGTCAGATACGTTTTTTTCAGGAGATGGTGGAGCCCAAAAAAAGCTGAAAGGAGAGTGAACATTGGCCCTAGACTTGTTAAGTGGTACATAACACAATATAAAATTATATAAAATATAAAATTGCTCATGTTGCTAAAATTGTTCATTGTAACAACTTTATAAGGTGAAAATTATACAGTATTAATTATAATTATAGTAGTGAGTGTCATTGAACAGTAAAACCACACATATTTCTTGACATCCTACATTTTTCTTTAGAAAGAAAAAAGATGAGATGAGATGATTGATAAATGAAAGCAAATGATTACTGGTGCTTAACAAGATGTTTCTCTGATGTTTGGAATATGTTTTAGATAAGTTGTGGCCTTGTTTTCCCCTCTGAATCTGTTCAACTTTCATTACACAACACAACATAGGAGTGTGATCATGCCCTGAAGAAGTTTGCTAAGCCCTTTTATTCTAAAAGCATAATGTTTAGAGGGGTGACATGATGCACAATGTAAAATGCAGACCATATCATATTAATTTAAATTAGTCCAGATTTTGCCTCATTTTAAGACATCTTATTTTAAATGTCAGTTGAGTGAGGTATCCTAAGACATTTGGTCATTACATTGGCCTGAGTGACAGTTTGGCTCCTTTGGTTGCTCACACTACAAGACCACTGTTGAAACTATTGAACATGTTTGATAATGATCAGGATCTCACAGAGGAGGCTGGGAGCACTGGGTGGCAATTAAACCAGGGTGTGCTGACCTTATCACAACAGAGGGAGGACAAGACAATCATGATCCCATTGATGTCTAGATCCTTAAACCCCACTTGGGTCAGTCAAATCAGTTATTTTATCAGCTAGCGTTCCTGACCATATTTAAAGCTCCACAATACAGCTGTACTGCAGGAACAGATCTGATATAGACACAAAATACATAACATTTAACACTACATTAATCAATGTATTATACATTTATCAATGTGTTGTACTCAAAATTACACTAATTGGCCAAGAGGCACACCTTATCATTTGTTTGTTCATTGATCTGTGCATGACATCAGACCCCTGTGAATTGTTTTTGACAAAACTGTGACAAAACCACCAGTAAGTCTGTCACCACTGACAACTGGCTTGCCCTGCTAATGAGGTTCACCATGGGGGAAGGGGGCCCAGGGGGATTTTCTTGGTTTGTTTGCCAGAAGTTGAAACTCCAAAGCAATTGCTTTTCTCAAATCGCACTCGTTTTTGATGGACTGGCAGACCATCCACAACCTTAATGGCTTGGTAGCAAATGAGGGAAATGAATTTCAGGCAAAGAGATGCAAAGGTGAGGTAAGTAAAAGGAAAATCCACAATGGGCTCAGAGGAAGTCATGTTTGTGTCCACCTAATGAATGTAAACCCCTTGTGTTTCAGCTCAGGCCCAAAAATAGAGACAATATTTGTCTCTTTAGATGCAGATCTAGATAATCAACTTTTTGACAACGTTGACTACTGAGCAGTGCTTGGCAGGTAGAATATTGGGTTTATCAGGGCTTGTCCTTAAAAACAACAGCTACTGCCCAAAACAATATTAATGAGAGAACTGAGACTGAACCATATACTCAATTCATTACAAACGGTTAAAAAAACTCATGGTACTGCAGAAGTCGTCATAGTTCTTTGCTTTTCTTGCTTGATCTAATGTCAATATAAGCACCTTTCAAACAGATTCCTCTATAATGCCATTAAGGGGACCCCTGATTATGCCTCCTTTACTTGTTTACACTAAACTAAACAAATAGCATACTGGTGTTTCAGAATTAGCAGCATCACGCATAATTGATTCGGTTTTTGTGACTACCTCTGCTGCTGGCTTAAAAGTGGAACAACAGTGCCCCCCCATTCCATGTTCATACCTTTTATACAGAATGGTGCGGCGGAAAAGTCACAACATTCCTGCCTTGAACAGGCTGTATAAACGAGGCACAGAAATGTGGATCTTTCTGCAAAGTTTTTAAATGTACATTTGTCTACCATTTTTTAAAGATTTTAATTACATAAGTATCCATACATAATTGTCTTTTTTTAGATGTAGCACAAAACAGAAAAACACCTCTTAATGGCTGAGTGAGACATGCACTGACCTCTGACCCCACTGTTTTCCATCTTAGAGTTAATGCTTGTGGGCTGCCCTCTGGGACTTATCATTAGGTCTCCAGGGTGGAAGCTCAAACAGAACTACTGGGCTGCATTTGCATTGATTCAGCAGAAATTTCCATTTGACGCCGGAGTGGTAATTGAGGAAACTGCTGTCTCCAGTGATACAAGTAGAAGGAAGGAAAATGGGCTAAGATGTGAGTTTTAAGCCACTGATTTTGTAATTATAAAACTGTCATAGCACCAGTGAATATCTACAGTTGCGGACATTATTTACAAGATATGCCACATTGATTTGGTGTGTCTTCTGTCTTATTTTGCACTGTCACTCATAGCTGATTGTTCTTATTGAAAAGATGACTACAGGGGGAAATGCAAAAAGTTATCAATTGTCATCTTGGTAGAAGTGGAAACAAACAGTCTCCCCTTTAATTCATATTAAATTCGTATTAAAGCATATTAACAATAATCTATGATTTTCTTCATAATGGTACAGAGACAGACTACAGCGCTAGGGGGAGCACTTCCAGTCATTTTTGTTCCCTTCATAAATCTTGTACAAAACTCCTATGTAAACCGTCAGGAGCCATGCAGGAGCTCACCACTGAGAAAGCTGTGTGTACATGTACAGGTGTGTGTGTGTGTGTGACTCATGGGTCTCCTCTCCAAGCCCTTGGGGGCTTGACCCTGCCAGACCCAGCAGACACCACTGCCATTTTAATGTAAGAGGGATGACATTCAGACAGAGATAAAATATTGCATGGCTGCTTAATCCTCAGGCCACAACACATAAACCATGTTAGAAACAGGGTGCTAATCTGAGACCAGTCTGCCTGAACTGCCACTGATCTTGGCGCAGTCAAAGTCAGCCTTTATGTCCAGTTATGATCCCTGCTTTTTGAAAAGATCTGTGTACTACTAATTACCATTCAGTAATTTCATATCCACAACCACACAATTGTTTTGCATATAGGACCCAATTAGCATCCATTAGTACAGCTGCTACTTATTTTATTTCTAACATATCTGATGTGAATTAGCAAGTCTTGTGTATGTTTTTCATTAAGTAGCCCTGACAAGCTCTCACTGATGTATTTTGTGATTATCACAGCCAGTGGACTGGAAACGTCCTGAAACTCAAGGAAATAAAATCATATATTGTATGCAAGGTGACTGGGAAAGCTGTGGTTGAGGACTAATTTTGTTTTCACCTGGGCTTCTAACATTAGGTCTTAAATGAATATTATAATGCAGAACAACACAGTAATAATTGAAAAATTACAAATAGTGTACCAGTTCAGCCAATTTACAAAAATGTGGTAGCAATTTACCAAAATTGAAACCTGCTGTAAATAACACAGAGATGGACTTAATTTCTGTGATCGGAAATCCCTGGATGGATTAAGCTGAGATCCCACTCTCATGCATAACATTATTGTTGTGGACAAATAACTACAACTATGACCTTTTGGAATAGGACTGATTTGTTGTTGTCTTCTTGTGTTTGGAGGAAATACATTTGTTTGCCCTTTAATTAAAAAGCTTGTTGCAGTTTTCCTCCCCCCTTTATTCTGCTATCTTGATATCTGCGTGCAGCTGTACATTATTCATGTTTGCATCCATGTCCCCTTTTGCATTGCTTTCGTTTTGCTTTTTGTATATGAATGTACACTTTTGTTCAGGTTAATGAACATGCATTGTGCCTGAAATGGATCTGTGAGTGAAATAATGCTGCACAATCTGAATTCAAGGCTGAGAGGGCTTCTCAGCATTGTTAATGGAACAGGAAGTGGAATGTGGTAACAATCAATCAATCTATCAATCTATCAATCTATCAATCTATCTATCTATCTATCTATCTGAATGATATGATTGCTTGCCTTGCCTAGGATCTCAATAACTCATTAAAAATACAAATATCCAAACCACAAAATCTTTTGACTTTCTCCAAGAAATATGTCAAAAATAAACACATCTCATTTACTCAAATAATTTAATAAAAGGACACATTTTCTCCTTAAATCCCACACATATAATTCTGATATTGTGTAAGAACAAAAACGTGTGAAAGTGTGGGAGAAGGCTTAGAGATGAAACTTGTTGAATGTCTCACCAGACATTTTAAAGGTGAATCTGAAAGATTTGTAAATGCTGAGTACGCTCAAGTGCTCATTGCTCAGTCTGGGAAAATGGATAAACACACAGCTGAAAAACAATAAGGGTAGTTTCATTTATATTCCTGTGGCAGCGTTGAAGTTTTAATATGTGATGTGTATATAACACTGCTGGTCATACAATATGCTAAATAAATGCATCACCATAAACTAACACTAGACCCATTTTATAATATATGATAGGATTATACTTTGTGATGGTAAACAACAGATGGCATGGGGATGTAGACAACAGCAGTATTGGAAATTATATTTACAACTACTGGATAAATGAGTAAAAGCTCAACATAAAACTATGAGCAGAGTCTAAATATAAATATGAAGACAGTTCAGGTTAACCACAGGATTATCAAACAAACAGAAACATAATATTTAACATAATAAAACACTGAAATGCTTAAAATGTCAGAGAGGAGGAAAAAGGGTGATTGGTTAATGTTATCTGGTTCTGTCTTTGGATTTTCTCTTCCTTATATCATTAGAAATTGATATCCTTGGACTGTCAATTGGACAGCAGAAGCTGGTTTGAAGAAGTTCTGTCATCTTTCAATATTTTGTGGAATTTTGTTTTAAATCAGATTTGCAGCCCTGTGGTCATTTTCCATTGCTGTTTTACTTTTCATTTAGTTTACATTTAATAAATAATATTGTCCTTGGAATATGATACAGCTTTTTTAATTTATGCATACTGTGTTCATCCATTCATCTTCTCTCTATACCATACTATTATTCTATGCAGGGTCACAGTGGGTTAGAACCCCAGCATACAGTGGGAGAGATGTAAAATAAATTAAAACCTGGGTGGGTAATCACTGTATTGCAGGGTTTTATCTATCTGTTATATTGTTTTATTTTCATATCCATCAAGTTGACAGTATATTACACAGAGCTGTGGATTAGGAGAGCAGTATCATTGCACCAAACCCCACAGAGCCCCTTCATAAAATGTCAAGCTGAGACATACTAACTACAGTTTGCCCCAAAGGTGAAAACATCAATATAATGACAAAATTGATACTACTAATTGTGCAAAACTGCCCCACACTCAGATAAAGTTAACATGAGTGCAGTGCATCATGACATCCTAACTTTGTTCACTACTGGATTCTACTGTGCACACACTGCTCTCACTCTAGGTAAGGACAAGTAATTAATCTGAAACTCTGCACAGGCCATGATATATTATAATTAAGCACAGTTAAGGTTCATCTCGTCGGCAGACTTTTCCGTAGTCAATTATAAACTGTTCTACTTTAGAGGTAAAGCAGTTTATTTTTGCAGCTCCAGTTATCAAAAATGTCTTCATCATCAGGTGGAAGTGCAGATGGATTAGTGTTAAATTTGTGTCCCTGTGACTGTTTACTGCTGTGATACAGTTCTTTCAAACCACCACAGTGTCATGATGGCTGTTTTACCAGGCTCATGCTGCCATATATTTGTGTGTCAGAAGACAGAAAGAGGTTTGGAAACCCTTGACTTTCCCCACAGGACCAATTGAAGGTTTCTCCTCCAGGCAGATGGCTATCTGCATGACTTTATGCGTGTGTCTGTCTTGCGATGCTATCACATCCTAGCAGACACACTTAAAAACAGGTTTGTGGGCACAAAGATAGTCACAGTGCAAGAGAGGAAATGGTGCATGGTTTTACAACAAGCATCTTAAAGGTTGTTTTACACCATGCTGTACACTGTTAAACTGATTTCAACCCAGGCTGGATTTATTGAGGCTCAGCCATTCAAACTGGCTTATTAACATAATAGTCAAAGTAAGCAGTGATGTGAAACTCAAAATGTGATTAATCTTTTGTCCTCTCTCTGTTTTGCCTCCACTTTATTTCCTCTTGAGTCTATTTATTATTTCATTTTCTTTCTTTTTCATGAAACTTTGTTTAAAGAGGTGAATAAAAAATAAAAATACAAGAAAAAAATGTAAAAAAAAAATTAAAAAAGGATCTAACACAGTAGATTTTAAATGAGGAACATACTGGAAAAGAGGGGGAAAGATTGTGCTTCAGGGTTGCACCTAGATCTCATAGATTTTTTTTTAAATTTAGTTTCAGGATATGCAGACACATTACTAAACATTACACCGAATACATTAAAGGGTAGTATTAAAAATGAAGAAAAGACTTGCCATACACAAAAAAATCAACTCTGGACTGCTTTGAATTTCTCCGTATGTATTTATTTTTTCTGAAAGGAAGTGTGAGCAGCATTTGCTTCTATTAGGAAAGAAATGCAATGTGTGATAAAAAATGGCTTTAATCATCTAGGAACAAGTTACACATTGTATTTTAGAGAAAATTAATTACAGTCTTATTATATAGCATAATCTGATATCTTCAAAAATGGCAATAAATAAAGATTTATAAAAAGAGAAATTCATCAGATAGCCAAATGGGGAGGCTATGCTTTATATAAAATAACAACTTATTAATCTGGAATTTCACAAGAAAAAATGTCACCAAAAAAAAGAAAACTCAGAAACAGGAAAGATAGGTACTTTAATGGAAATTTATTTACCTCCAAAGACCAAATGATTGCCCTTATATAAAAGACAGTATCACATATTGTATACACACAATTAATTGTTTTGCTATTCTGACCAAGTTCCAGTGTATCTACAAAAGTGCTAAATGTGGCATTAAATATACTTAAGTTTGGTCTGAAATGTGAAAATCCATTTCTCCTTCCTTCCTTTTCCCCATTCTCTCATCTAATACTGTGCAGTGGGCGGGACCGAGTGAGTGACGGCTCCTGCATTGTGCTCCTGCTCTGATCCGTCTGGGACTCAGGCTTCTCACTGGTAACTGCCTCATCTGCAGAGCTCTCTCTCCCTCCCCCCCTCCCACTCTCATTATCTTTATCTGTACACACACCTCCACTCCCCTTTTTCCCTTTTTTGCAGGTTTTCTGTATGCATTCTGCATCTTTACTCACTCCCCTCCCTGCTAACGGAGGTGGGCAAGCTTCCCAGTGCTGGTGCATCTAGCAGGTGCAACCTCTTTCTCTCCTCCCTCCCTCCCTCCCTTCTTTACTCTCTCTCTCTCTCCCTCTCTGTCTCTCTCCTTCTCTCTCACTACCGTTGCTCTACCAGTGTGCACACTCCGCTCTGTCTGTGCCTGCATTTTTTTTCCCTCTTCTCATTCGTTCTCTGCCTCTCAGCGGTGGCAGCTCAGGGTGGCAGCTGTATATGTGTCTGCATCACAATCGCCACAGGTAAAGACAGCTGCATTGTCGGATGTTGCTTACCCCACAGGGGGTTTGGAAGCCTTTGTCACTGCGGTTGCAAGTTCTCATCCTGGTGCGGGTTGCACATTTCTAATCATCTCCAAGAAGGCATCCTGGAGGGAAGGACAAGCAGAGGATCCCAGCAACCGGACCAAGAAATCCTAGGCTGACTCGAAAGAGCACAGGCTTACAGGAACTGAAGAAAACACCACTCAGAAAGAGAGAAGAGGGGATATTATTAAAACATTGTGGTCTGTTTCTGTTTCTCCTCTTATCTCTTGCTTTCTGCTCTTTCTGTTTCATTCATTTTCATTCACTCCCTGCTTCTCATCCTCTTCCCCTCTCATTTTATCTCTCTGTGGCGGAATGTTCCTGGCAAATAGATGAGAAGAGGCTTTCTAAGCGCTTGCTGCAGTATTAACGGACAGTATACTGAGACAGCAGGGCGCTGAGCGGACAGCTTGGGGAAATCTGATCCACAGCCGGCTGGAGAAGGAGCAGGATCACGCGTTGCAGTTGCAGATTTATCCGCCCTGTGATACCACTGCGCGACAACACCCCTCATTCTCCCCCCCACTCCATCCCTCTTTCTGTGCTCATCTAAAGTGTTGCTTTTTGACTAGATCTGGAAAATTAATTGGATTCTACTGCTTTATTTTTAGCCTCACTGGTATTTAGAGCACACATAGAGGAAGTAAAGTGGGTTTGGATCCAAAGAGTGGGAAATAAAAAAAATCTTCAAAAAATAAAGGAGAGGCTGATTGAAGAGCAAAGAGCTTCAAAGATAGCATATAATCCTAGGAGACTGTTGGAAAGACGCTTAAACGACAGATCTCTATGGTCTTGTTTTCTTTCAGTTACGAAAGAGACTGATTTGGGGAGCTGAGGGACGCTGACTCTGCTAAAGCTTTTGGAACGGGCTGCACTGGGAAACATTTTTCCATTTTTTGGTCTGGTACAGGGTGGGGAAGCAACAAGACCCACCCTGCAAGTTTCGCTCACCTGACTAGACAATACTGTCCCATCGTGGACTGCACACAGAGGGACATTCATGCATTAAGTAGAAATTGCTGTGGATTTTTGCTGCAGAGGAATCCGAACACTGATGCCATGGATTCCTCACATGCACAAATGTAAAGCTGTTCCTTCCCACCCATCTCTCCCTCCCGTCTCTCTTTGTCCCTCTTTCTCCCTGTTAGAGGCATCGCTTCTTCGTCTTCTTCCCTGGTTTACCCTGCTGTGAACATTCCGAAGTTCACTGTTGCTTCAGTTGGACATAGAGACTCAGGCAAGACTTAACATGGACCAACTGGGCGATTATCTATCTACGCCAGCTCTCCCATTTCTCACTGGGTGTCTTTGAGTGTGAGTGTGCGTGCTTGTGTGTTTGTGATTGCGTGTCTGCATGTATCTGCACCCCTCCCCTTCTCTCTATCCTTGGATTACATATTTGTGTACGTATTATTGAGAGTGCGATTCCGTGGGGTCCTTTTTTTAATCCATTTCTTCACCTTTCTCTTTGTCTCTTCTCAATGTCCGGCATTGTTGGGAACCTTTCTGCCATGTGCTACCGATGCCTATTACATGGTTAACCCTCAATGAGCCATAAAGGACGGCAGGGAAGAATGAGTGAGTGTTCTGGGGCAGCTGTATCTGGGGTGGTGATCCTGGAGGAACCTGAGGGTTCAGGGGCTTCAGGGGGCCGTGGGGAGGGCCAGGCCCAGGATCAGGGTCCCCTTCGTTGTGCTGTTTGGCCACGCCAGCAGACATGGTTATGTGTGGTCCCATTACTTATTGGGTTCATTGGCCTTGGATTGAGCCTCATGTTATTGAAATGGATTGTTGTTGGTACAGTGCGGGATTACGTGCCAACAGATTTGGTGGATGCCAATCGAATAGGCCAGGATCCTATCTTCCTCTCCAAACCAAGCGGGATTCCCAAAAGTCCTGATACTACTACTACTACGATTGCTCCTACAGTTGATGGCGGGAATCCCACGCCTAGAACTGTAACTGTTGCAAAAGGTAGAACTCGTTCCACTGCTACTACCACTACTATAAACCCTAGAGGGGGTGGAGCCTCGGTAGCCAAGTAACGCCTCGGAATCCTGTAAATCGTAATGGACGTGGACCTTTTACTACAACCACTGCAGCACCAAGGACAACCTTCATAATTGGAGCGGCAACATCTAGCCCCTCTCCGTCCAATCCAACTGTACTCCATGACTCTACACAGATGTGGACCCCGGAGCATACTACCACAGAGACGGTCTCTACAACGCTCACCACGCGCACACATGGCCCACCGTAAAGCACGTAAGTAACTCATGTCAATATAGACCAACATTTTTGATCTTTGAAAAGTTTTAAGTTATCTGTTGGGAGTTTGCTTTGTTTAAAGGGATTAATGGGTAGGTTTGTTAATGGCATTCCACAGGTATGTAGCTTGTTTACTTGCTGAAGTGTGAAAGGTTTGTCCATTGGTTGGTTCTACATCAACATGACTGATATTTAAATTATGATTTATGTTTGACAATTTTGAAATTTTACTGTTTATTTTAGACCATTTGGTTTGCATTGTTGTACACCACTGTCCTGTTTTAGAAATGGTATATCTGACACTCCTGTAGGCTGACCATTGTAGAAGACTGATGAATTAGCATTGACTTGGTACAGTAAGGATATTCTGAAGTATTTGCAGGACTCAATAATCAGTCTCCGCTATGGTTGATCAAACTCTAAGCTGGTGATGTAGTAAGTAGCACTGTGACATCCTTTTCGGGCAACACGTTTGTCTTAAACAAAATGTTTGTATGAAATATGGTGATATATTAAGTTAAATGATCTTACTATCACATTATATGGATCAGGATTGGTTTAAAGCAACAGTCATTTTTTTTCAAGGTACTTTGTGCAGGATGATCATTGAGGCGCTATTAGCAGTGATTAGGAAAGTAAAATTAAAACAATATTAATTTAGTTTTAAAGTTCCTGCCTATTGTACCTAATGTACAATGATGAAAACATCCTTTTCATGTTCATTGACTTGACATATGTGCATGCAGGTATTCTATGCATGTATGTACACTAAGTGGTGTTGTTTACTTGCTGCAACCTTCAAGCTCAAAAGATGTCATATTGAAGTGTTGCTTCCTTCCTGTAAACTCCCAAACCTTTTGATACTTGTAATGGTGAGTCACTAAAATGATAACTGTTGCATCTTGAGTGACTTGA
>NW_026117026.1:0-16537 GCF_001640805.2 Lates calcarifer
TCTGAGTCACAGACAGACAGACAGACAGACAACTGAACAGAGACACAGACACACAGTGGAGCTCGTCTTACCTTGAAGAGGTGATGCCTCTGCCTCTCTGACATCATCAGCTGGTGACTGTCCGTTACCATGGCGTCCATGTCCATCAGCCAATCCCAGAGCTCCTGATACTCGACCTCAAACTCCTGCAGACTGAGGACAGACAGACAGAAAGATTACTGCGCTGAATGATTGTTGTAATTCAATTTTCTTTTTGCTGTCATTCATATTGTGTTTCCTTCATGTTCTACTTCCTGTTATTGTTTCTTGTATTATTGTAATATTGTTTTGTCCTGCGGCGATGGGAGACATATGCATCTTGTTACGCTGATAAAGCATGCAGCTAAAAACACAAACTGAAATGAGAGAGAGACGCCGGCAGATAAAGGCAGAAAACAGACAGGAAGCAGAAATAGTCTGTTTTCAAGCTGCTGTTAGAACTGAAACTAAAGAAACAAAAAAAACTTATTTACATCTTGTTCCTTGACTGTGTCTGGATTCTCTTGTGAGGACAGAACTTCCTTGGATGTTATTTCTGTCGGTTTTTACAGGTGAACCTAACGCACACTACGTCACATTATAATCAAATGTTCCACAGGAAGACAGAAGTTCTTTAAAGCTAATTTCACACGCCCAAAGAGAAAACTGGAGAATTACACAGACACCTGGAAGCACATCATCCATCATCATGTAGACTGGGTCATAGAGAGGCTGCAGCCAATCCAGCTGACACTGGCTTTTCTTCTTCTCTGGTCTCACTAAGACCCAGTGAGTAAATAGTTAGTTATGAGGACTATTGAGGTGCTAGTAAACATCTGAACTGGGGGGCTGCATCCGACAATTTCTGTGACTCGCAGTGATTGTCCAGCTGCGTGGAGATGAGAGAGAAGCCAGGGTTTAAACTTCACACGACTTTTTCTGTCACCTTTTGTGCGTTTAACTGAGTGCAGCACCATGACTGGCTGCAACTCTGCGCCTTCATCTCTCATATTTAAACACTCATCTGATCTCCCAGCTCTCGGTGACAGCCGGCCGTTCACCCGCCTTCCACATCAACTTTTTGGAGGAGCTACAAACAACCATGTCAGGAGAGAGAACAACAAGTGGCTGATGGACAGGCGGGACACAGAGGAGACACCACACGTTGTGAGAAATGAAATTTAAAACAAACACACCAAACTGATGGAGGACACAGAGGGGGACTGGATAATTGCTTATATGATGTAATGGGTTCTCCGCCCTCCAGGCGTCGGCGAGGACAGACTGTCCAGAGGCCTGTTTTCATCCTGAGGTGTCTTGTACTATAATATTATGGGGGAAGGTATTTTTGTGCGACAGCTCCAATTCTTTCACTTCTTAACCTGGATGTGCCACACAAAGCACAGCACGCAGCTCGGTTCAGCTCCTTTTCATGTTCCCAGGTACGAGGGAAAACACCTGCACTCAAAATCATCTGTGGTCATTTTCCTGATCAGTTCAGAGCTTCCTTGACTGTTTCCTCAGTCAGTACATGGTTCACGTGTGTTTGGTTTAGTTTGGATTCATAGTCTCCATTTCTCCCTCCATCTTCCTCATTTCATTCTCTCTTTTTCCTCCCTCCCACATTCTCTCATCATGTCCATGTTGCACTCCTCTCCTTTCCCAGATCATCTTCCCTCATCTTCCTCCCTCAGCCTCCCTCCTTTAGCTTCCCCTTTCCACTCTCACCCCCCCCTCCTCCCTCCCTCCCTTGTCCTCTCACCTCCTCCTTCTCGACACAGGATCACATCAAATATTTATGCTGCTGGAACAGGGCCGATTGCTCAAACACACACATTACTGTCAGCCGTTTTGTTAAGGTGTGTGTGTGTGTGTTTATTATTTATATATTCGGTGGTTTTCGGTCTCGGCGGGGATCGGCAACATGTTTCTCAACATTAGCGGTGAAATTGTTTGGAATTCTCCGGTCGCTGCCGACGACAGTTTGACAGCTCTGTCAGGCCCACAGCGTTTCCACACACACACACACACACACACACAGAGTAACACGCTAGTTGAGGCAGGCGCGCACACAGACACACACAACAAAATCACACACAAACAATGCCTCAAATATACAAAACAACACACAGCTATTGATAATCACATGTACACACACAGTTACCCAGAAAGCTACACACACACACACACACACACACACACACTCTCTGTCTCTGTAGGAGCCATCAAAGTAGAGTAAACTATGAATGAAATTACAGAAACAAGAAAAATAAAACCTAAAACATACCCACCTCTATCTCCCTGTTTCACTCTGATTCACCCTGAAGCCAAACTCACACTTGACTATAATTCACTTTGAAGTGAGAACATGCTCACAAACATGTCTGTGCTTGTGTTAATGTAAAACCTGTAAGTCCCCAGCCCATAACCTCAACCTGACTCTACCCATGACTCTAACAAGACGTTCAACCAGCCTGTGAAGGAGTGAGGAGCAGACAAAATGTCCTCACTTTACCTAAACCGCTGTTACAAAACCAACTTTTCTCATGAAATGTTCAGACTTTTAAAAAGCTCCTTCGCTTACGACACTTTCCTTCATCAGGAAAACGTCCACTTTCCAATGACCTGTTTCCAAAACTATCCACTCTAACAACAAAATGCCCCATGTCACAAACACAAAACACAAAATCTTCCATCATCCTTCCATCTTTTTCCTCCTCTTCCTGTCCCATCCCTTCTCTCCCCTCACACCCCACTGTCCTCCACGGCAAGTGCTTCTCAATGAAATAAAAACTAAACAGAGAAGAAGAAGGAAGCGAAGGAAGCGAGCGCTGCTTCCTTCCCCTGAGGCGGCGTTCCTCATTATGCGGCGAGCAGAGCGGCCCTTTACTGACTCAGACAGATGAAGCAGATACAACACTCGCACAGATTGTTTTCTCTTGTCGTTTGTCGTTTTTCACTCCCCACCTCCCCTCCTCTCCCCCGTTTCCGTCTTGTTCTCACACTAATGTTAACTAAACGCTTTGTAAAACAGGATCTCTCGGGGGTGGAAGACGAGAAAACAGACAAATCGGAGAGCAAGGAGCGACGTGGCAGCACTGCGGGGCTGCGTTCGACACCGGGACGGTTACAGAGCGTTTGAAGTGTCAGGTTCTCTTTCTGTCACACGGCGCTGACGGAGTGCGTGGGAGTGCTATAGCGAGCCATTCTGACATTTAGTCACTTGAGGAAATTCAAATTATGGGAATCTATTATTCATTTCTAACTCGTCATAATTCCAGTCAACAAAGGAGATAATGTGCAAATCTAACTACTGGAAAGAAATATTGATATCTGCGATAGTTATGTAGACATATACGGCCTATGAGGGCGGAGAGCTGAATGTTACGTGTTTGTGGCCAGATACCACATCCAGAGTTTAGTATCAGCTCTCCTGATGCCTTTGAGCAAATAGTCTCAGTGGGGAGCAGACAAAAACTAGCTCAGTTAAAGTTCAAGATCCCCTCTAGGCATGTTTTAAAACATAAAAATATTCTACTTGGAATAACAGTGTGTGTCTGATATGGGTTTTCCCCACAAAAAACTGTTGAATTACCAAAGTATAAAACATCTATGATGTGTAAATATTGTTCATTTTAAACAATCAACTGCTGCACACAAGATGCCAGCTTCTTGGTGTATGTGCACGATTAAGGTACTGCACTGTCTCAGGTTTCTTCAGCTGTGCCACCACATAAGACGTGGTGAGCTGGTTTGGCCAAAAGGAGCACATCCTGTTGCACCAGTAACTGTGTCCGGGACGTCTCTGGGCTGTAACTGCTGGACAGTGGGTCTGTAGCCCCCAGCCAATAACAGCACACAGGGTGTGAGGGCGGGACTCTCCAAAAACGTAGAGACCAGTTTACATCGCTGTCTCTGTGTCTGTGTAATGGACGTTTAAAGAGCTGCAGGTCAAATCCTGCACAGTATACCTTTAAACAATTACGTTACAAGCTCGTTAGCTTAGCTCAGTTACTAAGGAGACAAAACCCAATCACAGATTTTTAAAATGAGCAGATTCTGCAGTGTCTTTCCAGACAAACTTAAACGTTTGTTTGCCATCATCTTCCACTTTCTACTTCTCTCTCTCACTTCATCACTTCCCAAGTTTCCCCTCTCACTCCATGTCTGTTGCCCTGGCTGCTGAAACAGCGATAGCAGCTGTAACCACTGTTTCTAATTCATCATCCTACATACTGCAGAGAGAGGAGGAGGAAGAGGAGGAGGAGGAAGAGGAGAGAGGAAGAAATGTCAGGCAGCGAGAGAGAGTGACAGGGAGGGGGAGGAAAGGAAGGAGGAAGAAAGAAATGGGAGGGAAAGGTGAACAGAAGGAAAAGAAAAGGAGACAGGAAGGCATGATGGTGAGAAGAAGATGGAAAGTAGCTGCAGGTAGATAAAGAAAAGAAAATGCGGGATGAGGAGAGAGAAAGAGAGACAGAAAGGAAGGTAAAAGGAAAAGGAAAGAAAGGGAATAAGGAGGCTGAGGAGGGAGAAGATGAAAACAAAGTAGAGGAAAAGGAAAGAGGATGGGTGCGATTTAGAGGAAGAAGAGAGAGAGTGAAGGAGAGATGGAGTGAGAGGGGAGGACAGGAAAGGGGGATGAAGTGATAGAGTGAAAGGTTGAATGAGTCATATTGGCAGCCGTCACCTTTCAGTCAGAGACTCTGTTGGATTTATGAGGTGATTCACTGACACTTGTCTAATGGACTCATCCTGCAGAGACATTAAAACCCAAACTGTCAGTGAACAGCAGCACAGCACCCCCTGCTGACATTCACTCATTCATCCACTCACTCACTCACTCACTCATTTATTATGAGAAACTCCTAGAAACAGAGAGAAAAAAAGCTGTAACTGAGCAGCAGCACGGTTCACCTGCTGACACCACACATCCCTCATCCATCCACCCATTAATCAAAGAATGGGAGAAGGAATGAACGAGTGAATAAACGAATAATGAATGACTGAATTCACTAATCAACTGATGTGTGCAAGAGAATGAGATTTTTGTGAAGTGAGTGAATTGCTTATTGAATGGATGAATGAGTGACTGTGTGAGTGAATGAAATGAGCAAATGAATATGAATGAATGAATGCAATAAAGGAATGCATGAATTAGTGAATAATGTGACTTAATTTTAAATGAGTGAGTGATTGAATGAATGGGTGGACAAAGTAATTATTACACAAATCATCATATCACAAATCAATTAATAAGTAAGTTAAAGAATGAATGAATGATTTAATGGATGAAAGGATTAGGAAAAGAGTTAATTAAAGGATCAATAAATGAATAAACTGATTGAATAATTACTTGTTCATGCATTCATTTATTCATACACTGGTCTTTTCTGGCTATTTTTTAACATATGTCTAAGGGTGGTAATATCATTTCTAAAATATATATAATACTTGAAACTACAAAAAACATGTTAATCATATTTTTAAAAGAATAGAACAAAGATTTAAAATAATAGTTAAAACTACTTTCTTTCATATTTAACTGAACTGCTGATAAAATAAAACAATAATTCAAGAAATAGGTCATTTTTTGGACTTTTTAGCTACTTCAAAAAAAAAAAAAAAAAAAACTCTACCTTTGTTTCTTTTGTCATAAATTGTGAATTGTGATATGTTTGTGTGAGATCAGTGAATAATTCAGTCTGACCTTCATTTTCTTTACAACTGAACCAAAACCAGAATTCTCAGCTGAGCTCAACTCACAGCAGCTAAAGAAAAACATGTAACATCCAATTAATACGAAACTCATCACACACACCACTGCACTGGACACACACACACACACACACAGACACACAAATATGAGATGTGAAAAGCAGCAGCTAATATATGAATAACCAATTAGTATCTAACACATCTGATGTAAATTACTGAGACATTACACTGCAGCCACAGAGGACTGGAAAACACAAACAGAAACAAAATGAGTCTTTCATTTACATTTGTGTGTCTGTGTGTGTTTTCTGTCTGTGGATGTAAACAAGTCCACAGTTACCAAAACTGAGCGCTGACACCAAATCTGCAATTTATGCTCAATTTTATACAAATCTGTGTGTGTGTGAGAGAGAGAGAGTGTGTGTGTACTTGCACTGAGGACACACACCACATCCTTCTTGTAAGGCACTGTGACAACACAACAATACTACAGACTCACAGTGAAGCAATTTAAGCTTCCTTTGTCATTTGCATACACACAACTTTGTGTATGTTTTTATTGTGTATGCGTGCATGCATGTGTGTGTGTGTGTGTGTGTGTGTGCCCTGCGTGTGAGTGATAACCGCGGAGGGAGGCTCCTCAAAGCCGAGGATGAAACAGCAACAGGCAGCGTGACCAAAGATGCCGCTCGCCGAGCCGAGCCTGGCCGCACCAGATTACTGCTGTTAACACTGTGTGTGTGTGTGTGTGTGAGTGTGTGTGGTTACATTTGACTCTGTGTGTGTGTGTGTGTGTGTGTGTGCATCACATGTTACTGCTGTGTTTTGGTCCTGGTCGGTGTGTGTTTCTCATCACAACAGAGAATAATCATCTGGTGCTGTGTCTCCTCTGTTGTATTTTATTCTATTATTTATTGATGGTTCTGTGCAGAGAACATCGGACGACTTCTCACTGAGGGAACCTGCTGCCGCCGCCTTGTGAGGGTTCGATAAAGACTCCTCCTCTGGAGTTCAGCAGCTGGGAATTAAACACCTTGCTCAAAGGCACCTCAGTGGTGGAAATGAAGGAGGAGGCGTCTGCGAGTCTGGAGATCGAACCAGCAACCTTCCACCAGGCTGTCATTGAACATTGGAACGAATAAATAAAAATGTATTTGTTTGCCTTTTAGGCTCTGTAAACAAAAACTGAACACAGCAGCTTTTTCAAGTTTTTTTTCAAAGCAGCTGATTGTCCACTCTATAGCAGGAGAAGGAGCACAACGTGATGACTAGTGATAATGCACAATGACTGGCTCTTCCAACATTACAAGACCTGTTCGTCATTCCTGATGTTGTCAGCGCAGAGTTCATGTAGTCTGATCTGAACAAGTGAAGCTTCATCATCGAGCAGTTTTTTAGAGTTAGAATGAACCAGTGCCATGTTGGATGTAGTGTGTGTTTTTCTGCTCTGTTCATGTGTGTCAGCAGGTTTACTTATCCTGTCGTTTCCTGTCCAGTGTTTACCTGTTGCTCCTGGCCAGCTGACTGTAGTGCCTCCTGTTGGTGGAGGTGGGGTAGCGCAGGCTGCTCAGTTTGATGGCCATCTGCTCCAGGGCTGCTCGCTGGGCTTCACACTGACTGGAGATCAGCTCAGACTGGAAGACAGAGCAAGGAACATTGGAATCAGTTCCACAACATACAGAGTATATTCATGATGTCAAACTGTGGTGAGCTGTCGTTTCACTCATGATGTCTGGCTCGGCCTAACATAACCCCGCCCTTTGGACTTCCCTTTGGTTTCCAGTACAGGTCGGGCTACGACAGACTCCAAGAATGGTGTAATGAACAGTGCAGCCTGCAGGGGGCGATAGCAGCCTCTGAAGTTTCTTTACTGCTATTTTAACATTTTTGAGGAAGTTACTTAAAAAGATCAGCAGAATCTACGTATCACAACACAAAACCTCTGAAAGTGAACAGAGGGTGTGTGTGTGTGTGTGTGTGTGTGTCTGAGTGGGATCATCTTCCTGAGTGTGATTAGCTGTGTATTGCAGATGAATGAGATTCGGCCGTGCCATTTTGACGGACGTGCCCTTTAAAGCCCCATGAGCAGCCGACAAGCCACTAGAAACACACTCCACACTTATCCTGCACTCTCATCTCAGCACACACACACACACACACACTTATATATCCGTATGTACATGTATATGCATATAAATGTATATACACACACATCTCACTAACACGAAATACCCATAAAACCACACACACACACATTTAGCATGAATCGCTTTTCTCTGGCACAAACTACCTCTCATACACACACACACCATCAAACCTGCACAAATGTTCCCATAAAGACACACACACACACACACACACAAATCGACCATGAATTGCTCCACACACTCACACACACACACCCACACACACACACATATCACAGCTAGTCGCACTCAGTATCCAGACACAATCATATAGAGGCACTCAGCACGCCGCTCAGATGTAATTGCATACAAACTATATGGAAGATGAGGCTTCAATTGAACCAATGAAGGCAGAGTGAGTGTGTACAAACAGCGACACGCACACACACATATGACCGCCTTGCTTTTTCCTCATTCAGTAACAATCTGAATAAAGTGTCGTTGCGTCGCGTTCGCCGTCCGATCTACTTAGCGGACTCGGCGGAAGGATCTGGAAAGGTCATCCAATCTGTGGAAGGCAGAGCCGCTCAATCAGAGAGCTAATAAACAAACCGGCAATACACAATCAACAGCGCTGTCTGCGTCTGTGTGTTTGTGTGTGTGTGTGTTAAGGTGTGTGTGTGTGTGTGTGACTGTTTTGTTTGTGTGTGTGCTGCTATTACAGAAATGAAACTAACTGGAAGCTCTCAGAGAAAATGTTTCTCACTTTGTCGAAATGTCTCTCCACTTTCATTCATTACTTCTCTCTGCTTTTCTCTTGGCTGCGTTTGCAGGCTGTTTGCTGCCTGGTTAGTCGGCCAGTGAGTCAGTAAATCAGTCAAGTTGTTCATTAGTTGGTCAGATTGTTCTTTTCTTTGCTAATGTGTTCCTTCATGCAGCTTCTAACTCCAGAGTTACATTTAAAGCTCCTCTAATTCATGAGTAAAAAGGTTTCTTTGTGGGAGTGGACCTTTACCAGCAGCTGTCAGGTGATCAGATGATTAATCACATGTATGCTCAAAGAGTGACAAGCCAATCAGACACATGGATTTAACCCCTGTCCCACTGTTCAGCCTCTAAGAGAATCTTTACATTTTCTCAGTGATGATGATATTCTCCAAAGAAGTCAGTTCTCTGTGTGAAATCCTTAATGTCCTCCAATTGCAAGTTGCACCAACATACAATCTGGGGGAAATTAGAAGAAATTGTCCAAAATGGGAACAATAAAAAAGCTGGAGCATGGAGGAGAGTCTGCTGCAGCTGTTCTCACTGGTTACATCTACCACACTGAGACAGACACACACTGCTGCAGGTGTGAAAATGATGTATTTTCATGCTCAGTGTTTTGCTTTGAATTGACTTTTAGAGTTAGAGTTAAATATATAATATAAACAGGAATGTGTCAGTCAGCTACATTACTGAGTCAGTTATTTATTCAGTGGTTTGCACTGAGTGAGGGACTCAGGTCTGATGGTTGTAGCTGGCGTTTCATACCTAACAGCTGACTAAAGTCATGATCAAACACACACAGACAAACACAGTGAAGCAATTTCTCCCTGGACGTTTTGAGGACACCAGAACTGGAACACACACACACACACACACACACCACACACTGATGAGTTGGGTTGCTTCCCAGTCTGAAGGATCTTCAAGGATTTCTGTCAGAAATTATTTCTCTTCAAACTAGACTCGTGGCTCCATCTGTTAGTGTGTGTGTGTGCGAGTGTGTGTGTGTGTGTGTGTGTGTGTGCGTGTGTGTGTGTGTGTGTGTGTGTGTGTGTGTGTGTGTGTGTGTGTGTCTTCATTGTGTGTCTGTCTACTGAACTGTAACAAGGACCAAAACAAAAGTAAAAATGTACATATTTTTGTGAGCTACTGTTGTAACATTGACACAGACACACAGACTCAAACAAGCACACAACACGTGTGTAATGTGTGTGTGTGTGTGTGTGTGTGTGTAGCCTAAGACGCTACTGAAGCACAGATCAGTGCACATGAACAGTGCAGAGGATGAAGATGTTCGTTAGCATGGATGTCGTCTGTGTGTAAACTGCTAAAAAAGAAAACACACAGTCTGGGACAAAGCAGGGGAATGATCATTTAAATAACCACACAGGTTGTAGCCAAATTATCTCACATCATTAGTGTGATAGGAAGTTCGTTTTAACAATAAAAAAAGAAGACAAGAAAGTTTTAATGAAAGTGTGTTTCCATCATCAGGAATTGGTTCATAGAGATTAAACCAGAAGAAATCATTAAAAGATGAACCAGGTGGAAAACATGATGGAAATCTGAACCTTGTGTTAATGTGAGGAAGGTTCCAGCCTCCTCACTGCTCCACACACATCTGCTGTTATCCTGTCTTCACCTGAAGCATCTTTCCTATTGGTGTATTTTGATGATGCAACTTTTTCACACAGCTGAACGTACAAACTTTTTTTAAAAAGATATTTCAGATGAATTTTTTAAAGCTTCTGTGTTTCAGAGTTGAGTAACAGATGGACAGAAACACACCTGCAGTATTACATGAAGAGTTACCATCCTGCAAAACAGCTGACTAGATTCAGCCACTGTTAAAGCTAAGCTGTTGTAAGTTCAGCCTCCTGAACAATGAGTGTCAAAGAGTTTGATTTAATTGAACAAATACAGCACAAACTCAGACAGTAACTACAGCTTCATCACTCTGCATGCAGGCTGCCTGGTATAATCCCTCACTGCACTCAGAGCCGAGCACACTGCTGTGGACTGGTGGAATAACACGTTATCATCAGAATCTGTTTATTTTTATGAGATATTTAAAATGTGTCTACAGAATCTAGATGTTACGCTGAATTAGTATGGATGAAAGTCAAAAATATATCAAAACATTTCTAGCATAACTGATTGTGTACTGTGTGTGTGTGTGTGTGTGTGTGTGTGTGTGTGTGTGTGTGTGTGATTTCAAATGGAACGGCTGAGTCCAGTGTTTCCAGTCTTGTCTTTAACGCTGCTAATAGACACAAGAATCAATAAGAATCTGCCTCATTTGATGAATATGTAGACCATCCCCTGACACACACACACACACACAAATGTGTTTTTTCTGCTTGTGTGCATGTATGTGTGTGTGTGTGTGTGTGTTGCACTACAATGTGCTGAATCAAGTCATTTTGGGGCTTTTTGTTTACATGTCAGGGCCAATTTACCCATCCCTGGAAACCCTCACAATCACACCTCCCTCGAGGTGTGTTTACATGTTTGTGTGTGTGTTTCTTGATATGTTTTCATGTTCAAAAATACATGTACGTGTGTGTGCGCGCGCGTGTGTGTGTGTGTGTGTGTGTGTGTGCTGGAGAGTGTGAGTGTTGATTTGTTGCTGTGAAAATGTGCTCGATCCCCTACTTGTGTGCATGTGTCTTAATGTGCTTATGTTAGTGTGTCTGATATGTGTGTGTGTGTGTGTGTGTGTGTGCATGTGTGTCTCCTGGGGTTTTCCCGGGGCTATAACTGCCAATCAAACAGCGGTGTTTGGACTGAGAGCTGAGCAGCAGCAGCAGCGTATAAACACACTGCGAGATCCTAAACACACCGTCTGCTCCTCAACACGATTCATTAAAAACAAATACCAGCCAATAAATCCATACACAACTCAATCAACTAATCACGTCACAGAGAAACACTGTGTCAGTGCGAGATCCATAAACAGGAAGTAAAGCACGTTGATGTGTCCCAGATACGACGTCACCTCTCTGTTGCACACCATGTGACCTGCAGCAGTGACAGACAGGAGCAACGCTTTGTGCGACTGAGCGTCCAGCGGCGCCCACGGCGTTCCCTCAGCACTGTTTCTTTAATCTGGCGGGAACATCTTAATGCCAGGAGTCATGCGAATGAGTCCCAGGTCTGATGTCTGACTGCGCTGACTGTTGCTGTGGGCGCGGCCTAAAAATCAGTCTCTAAGAATTCTGCAGGTTTTGTCACCAAGAGGTGAAGCACAAATTTAAAACAGGATTCCCTGTGATGCACCTTCTGTCTGCCATTATCTGTGTGTGTGTGTGTGTGTGTGTGTGTGTGTGTGTGTGTCGCAGGTCAATACTGGAGGTGAGATATTCCAATAACAGGGTGTTTTTGTCTTGATAGAGCGGAGCAGTGGTAATGATACAGGATCAATAATGGATATGAGACGGCTGCATCCAGCTGCCAGCACACACACACACACACACACACACGCACACACACACACGCATCATGTCAATACTGTAATACAGTTTGATTTGTGTGAAGCGGCTGAATGAATGCTACGCTTTCATCTTTGAGAGCAGAATAAATAATTGCTGGCAATACAAGAAAACCTCACACACACACACACACACACACACACACACAGACACACACTGATCCTCCCTTCAGACAGTCAGACCATGTGAGTTGTTAGCAAACACACAGGTTTTAGTAACAAAGAAAAAACATGACAT
This sequence comes from Lates calcarifer, assembly GCF_001640805.2. Classification (NCBI taxonomy): domain Eukaryota; kingdom Metazoa; phylum Chordata; class Actinopteri; family Centropomidae; genus Lates; species Lates calcarifer. The sequence goes on from NW_026117026.1 coordinate 12,356, forward strand.
GAATAGTTTTTGTTTAGTTTATTTTACTAATTTTAGTATCAAATGTAAACTACAGCCTTCTATTGTCTATAAACATCCATATCAATCCTGTTTTTAAAATTGAAAAAAAGTATTTCTCATATGAATCTGCAGTGAGCTACATCTGTACAACAGAGCTCTGTGTGTGTGTGTGTGTGTGTGTGTGTGTGTGTGTGTGTGTGTGTGTGTGTTGTCTGCAGGCTGCCTGTGTTGTCCAGATGTTTCTGCTGAGGATTTCATCTAAACTTAAAGTCGACCAAACAGACCCTCAGCTCACCTCCACTTCTCCTGCTGACCTCCTGTAACCTCCTTCCCTCAATCTCCACTCCTCCTCCTCCATCCCCTCATTCCTCCTCTTAGACAGAAGAAGACAGTGAGTGAGTGAGGGGCTGCAGTGGTGGCAAAAGATTAGAGGAGGAATTTGAAAAGAGTTTCTCATTGAGAACAGCTGTAGAGCTGAGAGCGCTCCGTGCACACACACTACAACACATGCTGTGTTTCTGTGTGCGACCGACACACTGAGAGTGGACACCAGATGCAGATACAGTCACTGTATGTTTGTCTTTAAAGGTGAGACTGTCACTCACAGTGAGAGCAGAAACACAAAGACAAGAAACCAAGTCGTCTGATTACAGAGACGTTTAAATCATGTATGACCCTGAACAACTGAAGGCACGCTGGCTGTGGTTTTTTGGTTTCAGTTGTAAATAAATAAAGAGATGATTTAGTTCCCTGAAGGTGCAGATTTGGCCTCATTAGAACCTGCTCAGCCCTCAAACCTTCATTCATCTCACCCCCTTTTTCCTAAAACTCCCAGAATCCCCCTGTGAGTCCCTCCTCTGTCTGTCTGTCTGCGACGCCACCTCGACCTCGTCTCTCACTCTTCCTCATTAAGATCAGATCTTTTATGTTGGTTAATTATTTCCTAATTAGTTTGCGTGTTAATTAGAATAGGCTAATGTTAATTAGCTGTATTAATGGGGGCTGCTGTAACACCTGCCCCCAGCACCGGGCTCCACCGCCCGCCACATATCTTCATCTCAAACCAGCTTCCTACAGCACAGCTGACACGAGAAGAAAAGCTGCTGTTTTCATCCTGATGACAGAACATTGTTGACTCATGACTCCAATAAATCAGATTTTATATTAGTGAGTGTCTGATGGGAAACAGTCGTATTAACCTAAAAACATGAAGTTCAGGTCACTTCTCTCCGTCCTATGAATATTTAACTTATTTCTTCCTCTTAAATTTTCAAATCTTCAAAAACTAAACTTTTAAACTGTTGTAGAAATGATGTCTGGATCTTGAGTAAACAGAGAAACAAGCAGAGCAAACGTTAGCAGCAGAGAGACTCTGATTGTTAACGTCACACTGCTTTATTCAGTACAAACCAAACCTATACTGAATAACTAAATCAGAGAAGTATTACTATAGTACTACTATTACTGAGGTACTTAATGAGAGAAAGTACATTTTAGGGCCTGTGTGTTGATTGACAGGTCTCTCAAAGACCTGTTCCACCAGCACTGGGTGCTAGTTCTGGTTGGAGTGGATTCAACCTGTTTGCTTTTCCATGAGCTACAGAGCCACATCATCACTGTATACAACACACACTTTGCTCAAGGGCACCTCAGCAGTCACTGCTCCTCCTTCCTCCTCAAAATCTGACAGATACACAACACTGACATTTTATTAAAAGGAGGCAGCATCAGTTTAGCATCTGAAACACACCATCAGTGACACACACACACACACACAGGTCCCTGACACATCTCTGTGCTAAATTAGCTGATCTCCCAGCATGCTCTAGTGATGCAGACCTAAAACACTATTAAGAAAAAAACGTCAACCAGCTCAAAGAGAGAACGGAGAGAAAATGATGATCACCTGAAAAATCAATAACGTTTCTCCAGTCCCTGCTAACACACACACACACACACACACACACAGATAGACAGAGAACAATGCAGTTTATTGGTTAAAGACACAGCAGCATGCAGGTGGAAGTGTCTCTGATTGGCTCGGAGATGCTGAATGACAGACAAGGTCAGACTGACTTTACTGTGCTCTGCTGTGTTTCTATTTCTCTTTTCTATTTTAACACCACACTCACTGAATCAAAGCTTTAATTACAGAAAATAAAGTGGTAAAGTGCTAATGTTAGGTGGAGGATGGAGGGATGAGAGCAAAGGAAAGAAAAAGAGAGGAAGAAAGAGGGAGCAGGGATGGAGAGAGAGAGGGATAGAAAACATCTGAGGTCTCCAGCAGTGAGTTTAGTCATTTATTTAGTGTTTATCTTCTTCTCTGTTAATTCATCTGAGTATCATCTAAACACTTCAGAGAAGGTGGAACATGTTGGATGATACTCCTTTAAAACACACACACACACACACACACACACACACACACACACACCAGCTTCAGTGTTTCATTAACACTGTTCCAGTGATAAATAACTCGAACTCTTCCAGACTTCCAGGTAAAATTCAATTTCTCTGCATCTCTTTACTTCCTGACCCTGCTGCCTCTGTGTGTGTGTGTGTGTGTGTGTGTGTGTGTTTTCCTGCATTTATGTGTAAGAAGAGTCTACATTGTGTTTTTGCATGCTTGCTTGTTTATTTGGAAATGTGTTTGTCTTTTACTGACTTTTTTGGAAAGCAAGAGGATTTTCAACAAGTTTTTGTTTGTTTGTTTTTAGAAATTGAAGGAAATTTGAAAACTGAAAGACATTTTTGGAAAGTGAAGACGGCTGTGGAAAAAGGGCCATTTTAAGAAAGTTTAAATTTTAAGAAAGATAAGACATTTTAAAAACTGAGGACATTTTTACAGGAAATGTGACGACACTTTTTGGAAAATGGGGACATGTTTGGAAAGTGAAGATATTTTCAAAAAGGTGTTTAAAGATGAAAAGTTTGCTAAAGGGTTAAAAAGGTGACAGTTATGAGTTAGGTGATGTTTTATGTTAATCTGTGTCGTCATAAGCATTAGCACAAGTGTTAAGAAGAAGAATAAAAAATAGAAAGAAATTACAATTTAGTGTCAGCAGAATCCACACAGCTAAACATGCTGTCTTTCTGTTGTTTTTCCTCCATCCATCCCTCCGTCATCCCCGTCCATCCCTCCATCAGGTAGAGTGACCTTGTATTTCATTTACTGATAATTACATGGATTTATTCCACTGAGAGGCTTTAATTAGAATGCTAGAAATATTGATTGCCTCTATCATCTCCCTCTCTCCTCTCCTCCATTCATCCCTCCTCCCTCTCTTTCTCCCCTGACTCCATCGCTCCATCCATCTATCCCTCTATCAGCCCCCCAAACTGTTAGGAGAATCAGACAGAAACAGAGACAAAGCAAAGGGAAAGAGGAGAGAGAAGGTGATGAGGAACAAAGAAAGAGAGAAATGTTGGGTGACGTAAATATTCTGCCCTCTGACTGTTAGCATGCAACAAGGAACAGACTGTGTAAAAAGTCAGAAATAAAATATGTGCAACCAAAAAGTTTGAACTGAGTGATGATAGACATCACGGCTACTGCTAAAGCTAGCTGCTAAGGGTTTAGATGCTCTGCACTACATTTATAGTCGGGTTCAGCAGCTGTTTTTATTAGATCCACTGTCCAGTACCTGCTCAGCAGAACAGCCACTGCTAGAGACTAGATGGTGAACACTGTGGAACACCTAGCAGCTAAAGTAAATTTCCCCACTATTCCCACCACAGCCCATGTCATACTAAGTGAATATAGAGCTGGGGAACGTAGGACCCTTTGTCACGTTCCCATTATGTGCCATATACATCCAGGGAACTAATGACCCCAAAGCCACCAGTGTGAATACTGGGCTCATGCAGGAGGACACAGGGAAGTATTCTGATGCTCTGCTGAATGTGTTTGCAAACACCTTCATCATATCAACTTTATAAGATGATAATATGGTCAAAGAAATCAATAATGGAGCTTTAAAAAGACGAGCCAGGAGTGTAAAATGTTTATTATCACTTCAGTTGCATATTTCACTGAGGATTTTTTAGCAGCTCGGTTGCTAGTGTTAATACGTAGTTGGCCAATTATTCTGATATCAGACTTCGAAGATTGGAGATCACAAAGAACACACACTGATCATTAATTAGTGACTTAGTGACTTGATAATTAATTACATCTGTAAA